>NC_143479.1:45154032-45381957 GCF_027475165.1 Benincasa hispida
TCTCCCACTTGTCCTAGACAAGGTGCCGTATGTCCCATAGACCCAGACTATCCAGATGACCCTTGAACACTTTAGTCGTGAGAGCCTTTATAAATGGATCAGCAACATTGTGCTCCGATGTGATCTTCGTGACTATCACGTCATCGTGATGCACAATCTGCCTAATCAAACGATACTTCTATTCAATATGCTTACCTTTTTGGTGACTTCAGTTCTTTTGAATTTGCCACAGCCCCCCTGTTATCAAAATAAAGTGTGATCGACAAAGACATATTTCGAACAACTTCTAAATCTGTAAAGAACTTCCTAAGCGAAACAACTTCTTTAGCAGCTTCACAAGTGGCTACGTATTCGGCTTCCATAGTGGAGTCCGTGATGCATCCTTGCTTGATGCTTCGCCAAACTACATCCCCTCAATTTAGAGTGAAAACGGACCCTGATGTTGATTTCTGAGAATTTCTATCAGTCTGAAAGTCAGAGTTTGTGTATCTTGTAAGGATCAAATCATTATCTCCATACATGAGCATGTAGTCTCTCGTTTTTCAAAGATACTTGAGAATCGTTTTGACCGTTGTCTAGTGATCTAATCTTGGATTGGACTAATATCGACTGACAATCCCTACTGCATAGCAAATGTCAGGTCTAGTACATAACATTACATACATAAGGCTTCCAACAACCGAAGCATAAGGAATACGTCTTATTTTCTCAACCTCTTGAGGTGTCTTAGGACACTGTTCCTTAGACAAAATAATTCCATACCTTAATAGTAATAAACCCCTCTTGGAATTCTGCATCAAGTACCTGATCAACATCTTGTCAATGTACGATGCTCGAGACAAGACCAACCTCTTATTCTTACGATCTTGAATGATCTGGATCCCTAGAACATACTGCACCTCTCCCAAATATTTCATTTGGAATTGGGCGGTTAGCCACAATTTAATGTCAGTCAGAAAGCCTACATCATTCCCAATGAGTAGGATATCATCCACATACAATACCAAGAAAGCTACTGAGTTGTTGATGATTTTCTTGTAAACACAAGACTCATCAACATTTTGATCAAAGCCAAATTATTTGATCGCATTATCAAATCTAATGTTCCACAATCTAGATGCTTGTTTCAACCCATAAATAGACCTATTAAGCTTGCAAACTCTTTGATTTTGATCTGGAACAATGAACCCCTCTGGTTGAGCCATGTAGATGGTCTCCTCAAGATTACCATTTAGAAGGGCAGTCTTGACGTCCATTTGCCATATCACATAATCATAAAATGTGGCTATGGACAGAAGAATCCTGATAGACTTCTACATGACAACAGATGAGAAAGTTTCCTCATAGTCCACTCCCTCGACCTAGGTATAACCCTTTGCCATGAATCTAGCCTTAAAGTCTGCACCTTTCCATCTACACCTCGTTTTCTCTTGTAGATCCATTTACACCCTATAGGTTTTACTCCATCAGGCTAATCCACAAGTTTCCAGATAGAGTTGAAGTACATGGACTCCATTTCCTGATTCATGGCTTTAATCCACTCATCTTTGTCAACATCCCCCATTGCTTTCTTATAAGACAATGGATCCTCAACTTCATCATCAGACATGATGTTTTGGGCTTCAGTTAAACCCATGTAGCATTCTGGTGGGTTTGCAATCCTCCTACTACGACGAGGCAGTCTCAACTCTTGAGATAGTTGGCTAGATGAACCGACATCAACAAATCTTGTTGATCTATTAGTCTGTTCAACAACTCTTGTTGAACTCTCAGTAGTCTCACTAGAAATCTCATGTAAAACAAGCTTGCTTCATGGTTTATGATCCCTGATGTGGTCTTCTTCCAAGAAGATAGCATTTGTCGACACAAGATCATAGAAGTATCCACCCCTCGTTTCCTTGGGGTAGCCTACAAAGAGGCAAACTTTCAAATGCGATTCCAACTTTTTAGGGTTAGCCACAAGCACCTGAGCCGGACATCCCTAAATCCTGAAGTGGCGTAAACTACCTTTATGGCCTCTCTACAGCTCAAAAGGTGTTTCAGAAACATTTTTTGAGGGAACGTTGTTCAAATATAACATGCAGTCTCCACTGAAAATCCTCAAAATGAGTCTGGAAGATGTGCATAACTCATCATAGACCGAAACATGTCCAACAAGGTTTTGTTTCTCCTTTCTGATACACCATTCTCCTGAGGTGTACCTGAGGCCGAGAGTTGGGACGTGATTCCATGTTCTATCATATAGTTCTAGAATTCGAGGTCCATATACTCTCCACCACGATCAGATCGTAGTGATTTTATCTTCTTACCTAACAAGTTTTCAACTTCAGCCTTATACTCTTTGAACTTTTCAAGAGCGTTAGACTTACGTTGCATTAGGTATAGATACCCATATCTTGAATAATCATCTATGAAACAGATGAAATATTCATAACCACCTCGAGCTCTAGCACTCATCAAACCACAGAGGTCTGAATGTATAAGCTCTAAGGTTTCCTTGGCTCTATAACCTTTTCCGATAAAAGGTCATTTGGTCATCTTAACTTCAAGGCATGATTCACATACCGGCAAGGAGTTTTCTTATAAACCTTTTAGAAGTCCACACTTCACCAACTTCTTAATCTTATGAAGGATGTGACCTAACCATAGATGCCAAAGATAGGCATTTTCCTTAGGAGAAACCTTTGGTCTTTTTGCAATTGTCGCTATTTTGAACATTTCAGTATTTAGCAAGGCATTTATGACAAACGGCCTTAGTACATATAAGTTATTTTCCCTTGAACCAAAACCAATTTCCATACCATGCTTGAAAATAAACATTTTATTCTCAGAAAAGGAGACGGTATAACCTTGTTCAATCAAACAAGAAACCGAGATTAAGTTCCTCTTGATATGAGGAACTACAAAAATATTATCCAGTAACAAATAACATTTCTTGTCCAAAAATAAATTTAGCCTACCTAAAGCAACAACTAAAACAACCTCATCAGTACCGACTCAAAGAGTCAACTTTCTATCTTCCAACATTTTCCAGGAACTAAATCCTTGGTAGGAAGAACTTACGTCATTAGTAGCACCTGAATCAAGTATCCAAGCAGAATCATCATTCTTTACCAAACATGTCTCCCAGACTAATAAATCACATTTACTATCTTTAGACTTTTTCCTTTTTTGGAGAGTAGTGGGATCAGTATCAGAACCTAAATAAGCTCCAAGTTCTATTTCAGAGAACAACGTTGATGAACTTCATCTGAGTTAACAACAATTGTTTTCTCTTTTAGTCCCTTGACATTCAAGAAAGACTCGAGATTATTTTGAGAACTAACACTACTGGTTTCTTTGTCATCCATCTCTTTGTGCTCAAAAAGGGAGAAGTGACATTCAAACAATTTTTGCAAGATTTCACATGCAATGACCATGTTCTCAACCCTTTTGGCCAATACATCAGATATGCTAGCGAAAATTTGAAGTCGGGCCATCGAATTAGCCTTCATTCGCACCTTATAAGCATTATGAACATTTTGCGGTGCATCAAGGGTCAGGACTTGAGGACACTCCTAAACCATGACATACTCGAGGTCGTTTACCATGAAATATGTTTTAAGAGTCTATTTCCAATGTATGTAATCGGTCAAATTAAAAGAAGCAACTAACGGAAAATCATACATGTTGTTGAAAAAACAAACACATTGATCTACATTAGATTTTAGCAAATACTCTTTAAAACAAAATCCAATTTGGTTTAGCAAAATCTAAATGAATCCTGTATGACATCTAGTTTTGCAATGACGCTTTAGTGGTTTAGGAAAAAAGCCTCTGAAGGGTAGTCAATTTATCCCTCATCTGAATTGAGACACTCTCAACAAGTCATTAATACCAGAACAACTCTTGTTCCTATAACAACTAGCCATCATTGTTTGGTCAAGAAATCATTAACTTGGTTAACAATTTCTCGTAAGTGTGACCCTTCATTTTAGATCATAGAGTTTCGCCCCAAGCATCCAATCTGAAGGGAAAAAATACGATTGGGGAAAAAACTAAAGTGACCCTATCCATTTCTGGAGTTCATAATATTGACCAACCGCACAAACCATCCGAAGAAGGACGCTCCCAAGGCGCCACGAAGTCGAGCAAGAAGATCTCATGGTGCAAACCAATGAAGGAGACCGTAGGACATGTTGACTCACATCCTTCACCCACTTAATATAAATACTTTCTCCGTCTACCTTAATATTGACTTATGCAAACACCATCCGAAGGGGGATGCCCAGCCAGTTGAAGGAAATCATAAAAAGAGACGCATGAGCAGCGGAAGTGGATCGTTCCAAATTCCATTCGAATGAACACAACAATCACAGTCTAACTGGAAACATATAGATTATGCATAAACAGAAATTACGGCATGCTACAAGAGGATACAAGGGATAGAGTATGCGTACCTTTGAAGAAGCATTCTTCAAGTATCCCTCAATCAGCCTCTAATGCATTCAAAGCAGCACTCGAATGCAACGAATAGAACAACACCTCCATGAACATCTAAATGCTCCTCGATCCTAATCGAATCAAACTCGATTCATGAACGGATGTAAAACACCACCACAAGTGTTACCTTGGTATTCTTAGTGTGAGAATCCAGGAGTTGTGGGCTCTGTATGATCTTGGATTGAGGAAGACAGGAGGTATACGATCAAGTAGACGATCAAGTAAATGGGAGAAATGAAGACTTTGTCTATCGCGTAGATGATGTACTCGATCGTTTAGAAAATGGAAGCCTATCGTATAGATTTTGCAACTCGATCGTATAGCAACAATCAAAGAGTAACTATCATATAGTCAACTCTTAATGATTGTGTATGCTCTCAGCGGCTCTCGCTTAGTAAAAACTCTTTTATTTGATAGACTTTTTCCGTGAGATTCTTTTGAGTGAATCCAACTACTAATTTTGGTAAACAATTTTCCTTTTATCTTACGGTTACCATAAAACTTCCGATAACCTCCCACTCAATTTGGTTATTAGAGAAAAAGAATTAATTATCATATAATTAATATATTATAAATAAATATGATATCCAACCTATCATATTATATATATAACTTATAGTTTTAATATTTCATCATTTGAAACATATAAACCACAGTTCTTTTTCTATTTTATGGTACTTAATATAAATCATATTTATTTTAATTCCTCCAATTAATGTATCTAATACATCATATCATATATCACATATAATTGAATTTCCTCTTGTTAATTTGAACACTTCAAACTAACCCAAAATCTGATTCTCAACTTGAACCCATTGAGCTACCAAGGGGACCTCATGGACCTGTAGCTTGAAGCTCCAATAGTACGTGAATAACTGATTAAACTTTTTAGTCACAAGATCCACCATCTATTAACTGTTGGTCACTCCACTAAAGGCCGACAGTTGCACTCTTTGCACTACAGATATATTTATGTGTCCAAATAACCAATCAACAGTACGATAACCCTTCACAAATCGCTCGTAAGTACAGCTGGGCCAATTTATCGTTTTACCTCTGTAGTTACATCTAACTCCTTAAGTACCACTGATTCCTCTAATGAACAATAAGTCATAGTCCTACTATGACTGAGTCATCTCTTCCAAAGAGAGGGTGTGACCACTATGTTCAAGACCCAAAATCAGTCTTTAAGGGAGCAATTTATCTACTTACCCCTACTTCAGGGAAGGAATGAATTTTGTCATGTGTAGTTGAGTTACCAGCTCCTCAATCAGAAAAATCCCCAAAAAGGTAGGCTTATTGAGTTGGCAATCTAGCTACTCTCACCCATACTAATCAAAGGACCGCCCTCAGAGGCAGAAGTTCCCACACTCAAGATTAAGGTCATGTCACCTATGGTCATTGTAGTGAAATGTAAGTCTCAATTATCAACGGTGTTATATAAAGAGACTAATCATCTTGTGGTCCAGTCTTATACAAACTCTTTATATAGGACACCCCCGCTCGCATGTCTCCACATGAATGGTCAAGATCAGAACATTTGTAGCACTTTACAACACTTGTAAATATCTATAAAGTGTGTCGTATCCGTAGTGTCACCAGGATAAGGTATCCCTCCTTTATCCTTAAACTACAGACCATTTAGGTTATTACTTAAGGCATGATTCACTTGTATGTCTCACATACATGCTTAAGTTACATGAAATAACCACAAAACTTAGTTTATTGGATATGAGTAAATGCAAATAAAATAACATTTATTTTCTTAATAACAAAGAAGGAGTTGACTATGAGGAGGCTTTATCGCCTGTTGCCACGCTTAAGTCTATCCATATCCTCCTGTCCATTGCCTCATATTATGACTATGAGATATGGCAAATGGATATCAATATTGCCTTTCTGAATAGTAATCTTGAGGAGACCATTTATATGGTGCAGCCCGAGGGATTCATAGCCCAAGGTCAAGAGCAAAAGGTTTTCAAATCTTACGTCTGAATCGGTCCATTTATTGGCTGAAATAGGCATCTCGATCATGGAATATAAGATTTGATACTGCGATCAAACCTTACGTATTTGACCAAAATATTGATAAACCTTGTGTCTACAAGAAAATCATCAACAGTTTAGTAGTTTCCTAGTGTTGTATGTAGACGATAATATCCTACTCATTGGGTATGATGTAGGTTTACTGACTTCAGTTAAGAATTGGCTAGCAACCCAATTCCAAATGAAATATTTAGAGAGGTTCAGTTTGTTCTTGATATTCAGATCTTTCGGGATCGAAAGAACGAAGTGCTAGCTCTGTCTCGAGCATTGTACATTGACAATATGTTGATCAAGTACTCGATGCAGAACTATAAAAGGGGCCTACTGCCTTTTCGGCATGGAGTTACATTGTTTAAGGAACAGTGTCCTAAGACACCTCAAGAGGTTAAGCAAATGAGACGGGTCCCTTATGCACCTATCGTTGGCAGTTTGATGTATGCGATGTTATGTACTAGACCTGACATCTGCTACGTTATGGGAATAGTCAGTAGATATCAGTCTAATCCAGGACAGGGTCATTGAACCGCCATCAAGAACATCCTCAAGTATCTTCGGAGAACGAGGGATTACATGCTCGTGTATGGATCTAAGGATTTTATCCTTACTGGATACATGGACTCTGATTTTTGACTGATAAGGATTCTCGAAAATCCACTTCAGGATCAGTGTTTACTCTTAACGTAGGAGCTATATTATGGATAAGCACTAAGCAGGGGTGCATCGCTCCACGATGGAGGCCGAGTATGTAGCGGCTTGTGAAGTTGCTAAGGAAGCTGTTTGGCTTAGGAAGCTCCTAACTGATAGGCCCATCACCCTTTATTGTGATCATAGTAGTGTTGTGGCAAACTTCAAGGAGCCTAGGAGTCACAAGCACGGCAAACATATAGAGCGGAAGTATCATCTCATCCATAAGATTGTGTATTGAGGGGACGTGATAGTTACAAAGATAGCTTCGACGCACAACATTGCTGATCCGTTTACGAAGGCTCTCACGACTATAGTTTTTTAGGGTTACTGATAGAGCATGGGTCTACGAGACTGTTTGCGGTTGGACTAGGGAAAGTGGGAGATTTTGTATTGGGCCTTAGTGCCCTAGTTTATTGTTTTGTACTTGTTTTTATCTTGTATACCCACTCGCTTTGGGACAAGTGGGAGATTATTGGGGTTGATGCCCTAAATCTCGTAGGGTCCTATAGTTTGTAAACACTTGTATGAACAAATATTTATGATGTAATAATTTGAGATATTTTATTCACTGTTTTCTAAAAAAATATAAGATATTTTAGTTGCATTAACCACAAACCAATAAACTAAGATCCCTGGTTATCGTTGTAACTTAAGCATGTATATGGAGACATACAAGTGGATCATGCCTTAAGTCATAACCTAAATGGTATGTAGTATATGGATAAAGGAGGGAAACCTTATCCTGGTGACACTATGGATACGACCTACTTTGTAGATGTTACAAGTGTTGTAAAGTGCTACAAATGGTCTGATCCTGATCATTAATGTGGAGACATGCGAGCAGGGCTATCCTATACAAAGGAGTTTGTATAAGACCGGACCACAAAATATTGAGTCTCATTATATAACGTCGTTCATGACAGAGACTTTCATTTCACTAGGATGACCACAGGTAACATGACCTTAATCCTGAGTTAGTTGGGAACTCCTGCCCATGAAGGCAGTCCTTTGATTTGCATGGGTGCGAATGGCCAGATTACCGAATCAAACCTACCACTTTGGGGATTCATCTGAATGGGGAGTTGGGAACTCAGCTACACAAGATGAAATTCACTCCTTCCCCGAAGCAGGGGTATGTAGATAGATTGCTCCCTTAAGGGTTGATTCTGGGGTTTGAATAATGTGGCGCCACACACTTTCTCATGGCTTGAGAAGTGTTTACTCATAGTAGGACTATGATGTATTGTTCATTAGAGGAATCAGTGGTACTTAAGGAGTTAAGTGTAACTATAGAGAGAAAACGATAAATTAGCCAACTGTACTTATGAGCGATCTATGAAGGGTTATCGTATTGTTGAGTGGTTATAACCAATGGACACAAAAATATATCTGTAGTGAAAAGAGTGCAGTTTTCGGTCTGTAGTGGAATGCCTGGCAGTTAACGGATGGTGGATATCGTGATTAAAGAACTTAGTCAGTTATTCACGTACCGTTCAAACTTCAAGCTACAGGTCCATAAGGTCCCTTTAGTAGCTCAATGGATTCAAGTTGAGAATTAGTTTTTTGGCTAGTTTGAAGTGTTCAAATTAACAAGAGGGATTGATTATATATGATATAATTAAATTGGTTCAATTATATGTGATATAATTGATTTGATGTATTAGATATATTAATTGGAAGAATTGATATAAATATGATTTATATTAAATAAAGGAGAAAAGAATTATGATTTAAATATTACATATGATGTGATATTAAAACTATAGATTATAAATATAATATAATAAGTTAGTTTTTATATTTACTTTTAATAAAAAAAAATTATGAGAAAATTGTTTTAGTTGGTTATTCTTTTCTCCATTAACTGTGCAAGTGGGAGGTTAATTTCAGTTTTTAATAACTAAAGAATAAAAATGAAAAGAGTTTTCATTTTTTAAACGATCGATTCATTATTGATTTTTACTAATCAATCACTCATAAGAGACTATACGATAGCCCTCACGAGAGACTAAACGATCGAGCGAGAGACTCAATGATATTGCTAGACGATTACTCACGAGAGTGAGAGATTGCTATACGATTAAGTACCCACTATCTATACGATAGACAAAACCTTTCTCCCACTTACTTGATCGTGTAGTTCGACCGTATACTTCCTCCTTCCCTCTACCAAATTCACACAAAGCCCACACCTTCTGGATTCTCACTCCAAGAATACCAAGGTTGCCGAGTGGTAGTGTCGATGGGTTGTTGTTCGAGGATCAGAAAGATCGAGATTATTACAAGAGCAAGAGATTGTTGTTCGATTGCTCACGAGAGCGAGAGATTGTCATACAATTTCTTACGAGAGTGAGAGATTTCCAGAAGAAGAGTTCTTCAATGGTATGTCTCTCAATTCCTTTTGTTTTAATAAGCAAGCATGTTTTAATTTTCTCTATAATGCATAACTGTTCTTGTATGTTTGTGAATGCATTTATTCTTTCACAATGGGCTTGGGAAGATCTTACTTCCGCTCAATAGTTCTCTTGAATAAGAGTTCCTTCACTACCCTCCATGCAGCCCTATGTGTTTGAATGAAACCAGTCTATAAAATGCATCTTCATGCATGGATTTGAAAAGATAAGCTGAGATTTCTAACTGCTATGTTGAAGAGTTGAAAACCCTTCTCAACCCACCTGAAAGTTCACCATCTATTCAGCTTAGTTTGAGTGTTTCCACCATACATTCCTTCTTGAGCCTTGTGGAGAAGTTCTTGGTGGTGGTCTTGTTGAAGTTTCAAGCTCAATCTTGAAGTAATTTTGTTGAATTCGTGGATTAAGCCTTTAAAGGTAATGTTTGCTTCAAACCCTCTATGAATTTCACTTGAATAACATGTTTAAAACTCAAATTAAGAGTAGTTAGAGTACTTATTGATTCTGATTTGTTCTGCTACATGTTAGATTACTCCTTCAATTGGTATCAGAGCATGATTTAAGCACTCAATTATCATTAATTTGAGTTTAGTGGGTGAATTTCTAAGCATGTTTGAATATGTGACTGATATGGTTTAAATTCAATTTTGGCATTAGAATTCTCTTTGATTTCCAAGTTAAATTTGTATTTGGATTGTTTGATGAGCTTATATATGTGCTCTAGAGTCTGTAATTTATTTGGAGTCATTAAAGTCCAAATTAGGTTGTAATTTGAAGATTGAAGTAAGCATGTTCGAGCAAAAAACTGGAGTTGAGTCTTCTGCTCAAGAGCGTCACGACGTTATTCATCGAGCGTTGCAACGGCACAGGCTTACTGATGAACCAGAGTTGCAACGTTGGGATGCAGCGTCATGACACTGTTCATCCCAAGAGTTTTTTTCTTCGCGCGCTGCCTGGCCGGTTCATGGGTTGAAGAAATCGGTTCGATAGGTTCTCTTCCAAACCGATCCAGTTCAACTTCCTTTGGTGCCTTGATGGTCCGGTTCAGATGATCTAGGTCCGGTTTGGGTCGGTTCAAGCAGTTCTACATCAAATTAAAGTTGTTCTTGAGCTATTATTGTAATAATTTAGCTTATTTGTTTGCTTAGAATGCCAGAGTTAAAACATATTAGTGTTATTTAATTATTTTATGCATTTGATGTGTATTATTTCTGAATTAAACATGTTTGTGCATAAAGTATGCCATTTTAGATTTAAAATCCCACCATAGGTAAACCTGTTACATGCATTATTGTATGTTATAATTAGTTATAATATATAGTATGCATGTTTTAGGGTTTATTAAAAAATTGATGCAATTGTTATGTTAATTTTAGCCTTTGAAGCATGTTATTGTTGGTTTAAAGCATGTTTGTTTTATAAGTTTGTTATAAAATGAAATTAGACTTTAAAATCCATAACAAAGATAAACAACATGCTCACTTAGGCTAACAACTAGTTTTAACTATTAAAATAGATTGTTACCTTATAAAATTTGGTTACAAATTCAAATCGGTTCATAAACCTGTCTAAGGCTAGGGGTATTTAACTTGATGGTTTACTGATTATGACTGGAAAAAAATTGAGTGTTGTTAACTGATTTTATGAGCTTGCATGAGATTTAAAACTGGTTTAAACACATAGACATGGTAGGTTAATATCCAAATATAAACGTTAATACTTGGATAAAATCACGTAGCTTAGGTTCTTCTTAATTAGCCGTAATAAAACCTAAGTAAATGAATACCCAAACAACATTTAGAACACTTCAGCAGAAGATTAACAATATATTCGATATAAAGTTAATAGCTCTTACGTCCCCAAGAATTCACACCGTGAGATCATGCTCGGATTCATGTCGCTTTTACCGCGACTACTCCATACAGAAAGTGTTTGTATAGGTCAATAACAAGGTGAATGGGGGAAGTAGTTCATAGTAAGTGGGTGAAGGAAATGTGTCAACATTGTCCTACGGTCTCCTCTATTGGTATGAATCGTGAGATTCTTATTTTGCACCTGCTGTCATTTTTAGGTGGCACTAGCTAATCGTTAACGACGACGATCCCCATAGAGGGTTGTAACAAATGATTCAAAACAACCCAAACTTTAGAAATGAATAAGTTCTTATAGTTCCGTCTTGGATATTGTCTCCATCTCGAGGGCATGATCATACCATTCTATAAAATCTGAAAACTGGCGGGTCACACTTACGAGAATTACTAATTGTTAGTAAAGATCTTGACCGAAAACGATAACCAAAAGAACTATAGGAATAAAGAGTTATTCTGATATAGTATTTGGTCAGGATTGTCTTGCTTCAATGAAGGAATTTTTTTACTGCCCCATGGTAGCAACTGTTCTAAATCACTAAAGTATCGTTGCAAATAAAATAAATATTTTTTTGGGTACTTTATTCTTTTTTGCTAAAATTAAATTTAGATGCACAAGTTTAATAGAATTTGTTTAATTTTTTTTCAGCAATGTCAAATTCAATTATACAACTGCTTTCTTCTGATAAGTTTAACGGAGAAGGATATTCAAAGTGGATATCCAACATTAATACGATATTAGTTGTGGATGATTTGAGGTTTATGTTGACGAAGGAATGTCCTCCGGTTCCCAGTACAGCGGTGAACCGAAATGTTTGGGACATCTATGATCGGTGGGTTAGGGATAATGAAAAACCAAGGCTTAAATCTTAGAAAGTATATCAGATGTACTTAATAAGAAACATGAGGTAATTCCCATTTCCCATGAGATAATGGCGTCACTTCAAGAGATGTTCGGGCAACCGTCATCCTCTGTTCGACATGAAGCCATTAAGTATGTTTATAGTACTCGCATGAAAGATGATACCTGTTTGGATTGGTGTCCTAATTCTCCCGGAGTCTCGTTATTTTGTAAAGATACACATTGTTCAATGAATAAAATAAGTGTTATTTGATTCTGGCATTTACTCATATCTAATAAACAAAGCTCCTTGGTTATCTTATGTGAACTTAAGCATGTATATATGATATACAAGTGGATCATGCCTTAAGTGATAACCTAAATAGGTCTGTAGTATAAGAATTAAGGTGGGATACTTGATCCTGGTGACACTACGGATACGGCCCACTTTGTAGAGGTTTGCAAGTGTTGTAAACTACTATAGATGGTAGATCTTAACCATTCATGTGGAGACGTAAAGTGAAAATGTCCTATACAAAGAGTTTGTATAAGACCTAGACCACGAGATGACTAGACTCTATATATAACGCCATTGATACTAGAGACTTGCATCTCACCTAAACGACCATAGGTGACACGACCTCAATCCTGAGTGTTTTGGGAACTCTTGCCTTTGAGTGCGGTGCTTTGATTAGTATGGGTGAGAGTGGCCAGATTTCCAACTCAACATGCCTACCTTTTTGCGGACTTGTCTGACCTGGGAGCTGGGAACTCAATCCACAATATAGAATTCACTTCTTTCCCGAAGTAGGGATAAGTAGAGAGATTGCTCCCTTAAGGACTGATTCCAGAACTTGAACATAGTGGCCACAGCTTCTCTTTGGAAGAAAAGACTCAGTCATAGTAAGACAATGACTTATGTTCATTAGAGGGATCAGTGGTACTTAAGGAGATAGATGTAACTACAAGGGCATAACGGTTATTAGCCCAACTGTACTTACGAGCGATCTGTGAAGGGTTGTCGCACTACTCATTGGTTAAGATGGACAGACAATATATCTGTGGTAAGGAGAGTTCAGCTGTCGATCTTTAATGAGTGTCTGGCAGTTAACGGATGGTGGATCCCGTGACTAAAGAATTTAGTCAGTTATTCACGTACCGTCGGAGCTTCGAGCTATAAGTCCATGAGGTCCTCTTGATAGCTCAATGAATTCAGTTGAGGATCAATTCTTGGTGTTGATTTGAAATGTTCAAATTGACAAGAGGTATTCTGATTATATATGATATAATCAGTATGATGTATAAGATACATCTAGTGGAGGATTGATGTAAATGAGATTTACATAAGTACCATGGAATAGAAAAAGAACTATGGTTTATATGTTTCATGAGATGAAATATTAAAACTTTAGGTTATAAATATAGTATGATAAGTTGGTTATCATTTATGTTTATAATAATATTAATTATTGGATAACTAATTCTTTTTCTTTCAATAACCATATGAGTGGGTGGTTATTGGATCATGGTAACCGTGATTTTAAAAGGAAAATGGTTTCCGATTTTGAAAAGAAGTTTTTTTTTTTTCAAAACGATTGAAAAAGTATTTGAGTTTTCTCTCGCAAAAAAGAAACTTACAAAGTCGTCAAGTAAATTCATATTTACTAAACAACGGTTGGGTGAGCTAAACGATCGTATAGGTGCGAGCTAAACGATCGTGCAATATTTACTAAACGATCGCATAGCTTTGCTAGATGATCGCTGGCCCAAGGTAAACGATCGTGTAGAGTCTGTAGGCGACAGATCGAGCTAAATGATCGCATAGCTTTTGTAGACAATCCCATAGCTTTATCTAAATGATTAGGTATCGACTTATACGATAGGTCTCCGCCATCTCCCACTTGCTCAGTCGTGTACGTGATTGTTGTTTCCTCCTTCGTCTGCCTCATATCAAGTCTAAACAGAGCCCACTGAATTCTCACACCGAGAATACCAAGGTCGCCTTCTTGGTGGTGTCAGACTTAACTACACTGTCGAAGTTTTCTGGAGGCTGTTCGTGGTGCTGTGGAGGTTGTTCGCTGTTGCGAAAGAGATCATTGAGGACGAGCGCGAAGAGTTCGTGCTGTGTTGCGATCGTGTACATCAAGCGTTCAAGGTTGCTGATTGTTCGAGCGATCGTGCATCCGAGTGTGGAGACATTTCTACTATTGTGCATAGAGTTTGATCTCTTTATGCATTTGTATTGTTCATGCTGTCATTTCTATATTATTTGCATAATTGCTTGTTTGATGTCGACTGTAAATATATGTTCATTCATGATTGTAATTTGGAATAGTCTTGTTCCACTGCTCATGTAAATCTCAGAATCTGATTTCCTTCAATTGGTATCAGAGTCAGGTTCTCTAATATTCCAAATTACAGATCTGAATCGAACACATTTTTCAGTCGCGGTGGGTTTCTGCATTTGTTGTTAACCGTTTTCTACATTTGTGATGAAATTGATGAACGTTTCAAGTTTTAAATTGTCTTTTTATTAAATCTTTCAGTATTACAAAGTGTTAATTGTAAGGGCCCCTGTGTTTTTAGGCGAAATTAACTTCGCAATCGAGTTTTTAATTCAAAAGGTTTGAGTTCGTCGAGTCGTTCGTGATGAAGCTTCGGCGCATGGTGATGCAGTTCTCAACGAAGAAGAAGACCAAGCATTGGTCGGATCGTGTAGCCTCAAATAAACGATCGTTGGGATTTAACTAAACGATCGTTTAGATATTTTTTCTACACGATCGTGTAGTATTTTCTAATCGATCATTTAGCTAATGCTAAGTGATAGGGTAAATCGTTTACCATATCGCGTAGCATTGGTTTCACAATCGCATAAGCACTGAAGGTAGGTGATCATAGTGGGAGCATGCGATACTCGTCGTTTAGTAGAAGGTGCACGCTAGACGATCGTGTAGTTAGCAAGCTTCATCACTTAGCTTCTACCTATGCGATCGCGCATATGCGATACAGAGACGCTAGCTAAACGTTCGCTTAGGCGATGGTGCTTCGTGGATTCGTAGTCGCTGAGACGATCATAGAAGGCGGGCATTTTACGGATGGTGGATCTCATGACTAAGAATTTAGTCAGTTATTCACGTATCGTTGGAGCTTCGAGCTACAGGTCCATGAGGTCCCCTTGGTAGCTCAATGGAATCAGTTGAGGATCAGTTCTTGGTGTTGATTTGAAATGTTCAAATTGACAAGAGGTATTTTGATTATATATGATATAATCGGTATGATGTATGAGATACATCTAGTGAAGGATTGATGTAAATGAGATTTACATTAAGTACCATGGAATAGAAAAAGAACTATAGTTTATATGTTTTATGAGATGAAATATTAAAACTATAGGTTATAAATATAGTATGATAAGTTGGTTATCATTTATGTTTATAATAATATTAATTATTGGATAATTAATTCTTTTTCTTTTAATAATCATATGAGTGGGTGGTTATTGGATCATGGTAACCGTAAGTTTTAAAGGAAAGTGGTTTCCTATTTTGAAAAGAAGTTTTTTTTCTTTTCAAAACGATTGAAAAAGTATTTAAGTTTTCTCTCGCAAAAAAGAAACTGACACAGTCGTCAAGTAAATTCGGATTTACTAAACAATCGTGCAGTATTTACTAAACAATCACATAACTTTGCTAGACGATCGCTGGCCCAAGGTAAACGATCGTGTAGAGTCTATAGGCGACAGACCGAGCTAAACGATAGAGCTAAATGATTGCATAGCTTTTGCTAGACGATCGAATAGCTTTATCTAAACGATTGGGCATCGACCTATATGATAGGTCTCCGTCATCTCCCACTTGCCCGTGAGTACACGATCGTTGTTTCCTCCTTCGTCTGCCTCATATTAAGTCCGAACAGATCCAACCCTCTAGATTCTCACACCGAGAATACCAAGGTCTCTTTGTTGGTGGTGTCAAACTCAACTTGACACCGTCGAGGTTTTCTGGAGGTTGTTCGTGGTGCTGTGGAGGCCGTTAGCTGTTGCGAAGGAGATCGTGACTGAGGAAATCGTTAAGGACGAGCGCAAAGAGTTCGTGCTGTGTTGCGGTTGTATAGATCGAGCGTTCAAGGTTGCTGATTGTTCAAGCGGTCGTGCATTCGAGCGTGGAGACGCTTCTACTATTGTGCGTAGAGTTTGATCTCTTTATGCATTTTTATTGTTCATGCTGTAATTTCTATATTATTTGCATAACTTCTTGTTTGATGTCGACTATAAATATATGTTCATTCATGATTGTAATTTGGAATAGTCTTGTTTCGCTGCTCATGGAAATCTCATAATCCGATTTCCTTCATTACCAACATTAGAGAACATGTTCTCGATATGATGGTCTATTTTAATTTTGTTGAGGCTCATAGGGCGATCATAGATGAAATCAGTCAAGTCAGTATGATATTATAATCTCTCCTGGAGAGTTATCTACCTTTCAGAACCAATGTTGTTATGAACAAAATTACTTACAATTTGACTACACTGTTGAACGAGCTACAGGCATATCAGTCTATGATGAAACTTAAAGAAAGTGAAGTAAATGTTATTTCACGATCTAAAAAGTTTCTAAAGGGTTCTACGTCTGAAACAAAACCCGCTGGTAAAAAGAAGTCTGATCCCTTTTCTTCAAAAGACAAGGTTGTACAAATGAAGAAGAAAGGTAAATGGAATAAGAAAACCACTGGTAAGAAGAACAAAAACAAAAACAAGGCTCCCAAAGTAAAATGTATCCATTGCGAAGATGATGGGCACTAGAAGCGTAACTGCCCAAAGTATTTGGCAGAAAAGAAAGCAGAAAAGGCGAACCAAGGTAAATCAGATTTACTAGTAGTTGAAACATGTCTAGCGAAGAATACTCACCTAATCTGGATATTAGATTCAAACGCCACTAATCATGTTTGCACTTTTCTACAGGAAACTAGTTCTTGGAGATAACTTTCTGAACAAGAACTGAATTTCAAGGTGGGAACGGGAGAAGTCATTTCGGCTCATGCATTGGGAGATGTCAAGCTATTTTTTGGAGAATCTTTCATCTTACTTAGAAATGTATATTATATACCTAAGATGAAAAGAAACTTAATCTTTATTTCCTGTCTGCTAGAAAATATGTACAGAATATCTTTTGAATCTAATGAAGTGTTTGTTTTTTCAAGAGGTGTTCATATTTATTCTACAAGACTCGAAAATAACTTGTACATATTAAAATCAACTGAAGCAAAGGCCATTCTAAATATAGTGATGTTTAAGATAGTTGAGCTCAAAATAAAAGACGGAAAATTTCTCCTAATGCCTATCTTTTGCACCTCAGACTTGGTCACATTAATCTCAACAGGATTGAGAGATTGGTCAAAAACGGTCATCTAAGTCAGTTAAAAGATAGTTCTTTACCTCCATGTGAATCATGTCTTAAGAGAAAAATGATAAAAAGATCTTTTTCCAAAAAATGCCTTCGTGCCAAAGAGCCTGTCGAACTTATACGTCCAGACCTATATGGTACGATGAGTGTAAAAGCACGAGGAGACTATCAGTATTTTGTCAGTTTTATTGATGATTACTTGAGATATGGCTACATTTACTTAATAAGTCAGAAGTCTGAAATTGTTGAAAATTTCAAAGAATTTAAGATCGAAACAGAAAATTATTTAAGTAAAAGAATTAAAACACTTCGATCTCATCGATGTGGTGAGTATATGGATTTACAATTTCAAAACTATCTAGTAGATCATGGAATTCAATCCCAACTCATAGCACCTGGAACACCTCAACAAAACGGTGTGCAGAAAGGAGAAATTGAACCTTGTTAGACATGGTCTGATCAATGATGAGTTATGCCCAGTTACCTCAATCTTTTGGGGGTATGTAATACAGACTACAATATATATACTAAACATTGTTTCTTCAAAAAGTGTTTCAGAAACACCGCATAAATTATGGAAAGGACATAAAATTAGTTTACATCATTTTCGTATCTGGGGTTGTCTAGCACACGGGTTGGTACAGAATCCTAAGAAACTGAAAACACGTTTAAAGTCGTGCCTTTTTGTAGGATACCCTAAAGAAACAAAAAGGAGGACTGTTCTATGATTCCCAAAAAGATAAAGTGTTTGTATCGACAAATGTTGTATTCTTGGAAGAAGACCATGTTAAAAATCATCAACCTTGCAGTAAATTCATATTACAAGAAATGACCAAAAATGTTACAGAAAAATCAACAAGAGTTGTTGATCAAGCAAGTCCATCAACAACTATTGTTGCCCCGTCACATCCTTCTCAATAGTTGAGTATGCCTCGACGTAGTGGGAGGGTTATTCAACAGCCTGAACACTATATGGGTTTAACTGAAACTCAAAACATCATACATGATGATGGTTTAGAGGATCTATTAACCTTTAAAAAGACAATAGAAGATGTTGATAGGGAACAGTGGATAAAAGCAATAGATGTTGAAATGGAGTCAATGTACTTCAATTTTATCTGGGAACTTGTAGATCACCCACATGAGGTCAAACCTATATGTTACAAATGGATCTACAAAGGAAAACGAGACGAAACTGGTAAGGTGCATACCTACAAAGCCAGACTCGTGGCAAAAGGTTTTACCCAAAGAAGATGGGTTGATTATGAAGAAAATTTTTCTCTTGTAGCCATGATAAAATCTATAAGAATACTTCTACCCATTGCAACATATTATGAATATGAAATATGGCAAACAGATGTCAAGACAGCTTTTTCGAACGGTCATCTTGATCAAAGTACTTTTATGTCTCAACCAGAAGGGTTCATTGAACAAGGACAGAAACAGAAAGTCTGTAAGCTTAAACGATCTATTTATGGGTTAAAGCAAGCTTCAAGATCCTGGAATATAAGATTTGTGTTGGGATTGGTGTCCTAATTCTCCTGGAATCTCATTGTTTTGTAAAGATACACATTGTTCAATGAATAAAACAAATGTTATTTGATTCTGCCAATTACTCATATCCATTAATCAAAGCTCCTTAGTTATCTTATGTGAACTTAAGCATGTATATGTGATATACAAGTGGATCATGCCTTAAGTGATAACCTAAATAGGTCTGTAGTATAAGGATTAATGTGGGATACCTGATCCTGGTGACACTACGGATACGGCCCACTTTGTAGAGGTTTGCAAGTGTTATAAACTACTACAGATGGTAGATCCTAACCTTTCATGTGGAGACGTGGAGCGAGAGTGTCCTATACAAAGAATTTGTATAAGACCTGTACCACGAGATGACTAGACTTTTTGTATAACGCCGTTGATACTAGAGACTTGCATCTCACTTAAACGACCATAGGTGACACAACCTCAATCCTAAGTGTTTTGGGAACTCCTGCCTTTGAGAGCGGTCCTTTGATTAGTATGGGTGGCCAGATTGCCAACTCAAAATGCCTACCTTTATGGGGATTTGTCTGATCTGGGAGCTGGGAACTCAATCCACAAGATGGAATTCACTTCTTTCCCAAAGCAGGGATAAGTAGAGAGATTTCTCCCTTAAAGGCTAATTTCGGGGCTTGAACATAATGGCCACAGCTTCTCTTTGGAAGAGTAGACTCAATCATAGTATGACTATGATTTATGTTCATTAGAGGGGTCAGTGGTACTTAAGGAGACAGATGTAACTACAGGGGCATAACGGTTATTGGCCCAGCTGTACTTACGAGCGATCTGTGAAGTATTGTCACACTGCTCATTGGTTAAGATGGACACATAATATATCTGTGGTAAGGAGAATTCAGCTGTCAGTCTTTAGTGGAGTGCCTAGATATTAACAGATGGTGGATCCCGTGACTAAAGAATTTAGTCAGTTATTCACATACCATTAGAGCTTGGAGCTACAGGTCCATGAGGTCCCCTTGGTAGCTCAATGGATTCAGTTGAGGATCAGTTCTTGGTATTGATTTGAAATATTCAAATTGACAAGAGGTATTTTAATTATATATGATATAATCAGTATGATGTATAAGATATATCTAGTGGAGGATTGATGTAAATGAGATTTACATTAAGTATCATGGAATAGAAAAAGAACTATGGTTTATATGTTTCATGAGGGGTTATAATATAGTATGATAAGTTGTTATCATTTATGTTTATAATAATATTAATTATTGGATAATTAATTCCTTTTCTTTTATTAACCATGTGAGTTGGTGGTTATGGATCATGGTAACCGTGAGTTTAAAAGGAAAGTGGTTTCCTATTTTGAAAAGAAGTTTTTTTTTTTCAAAACGATTGAAAAAGTATTTGAGTTTTCTCTCGTGAAAAAGAAACTAACAAAGTCGTCAAGTAAATTCAGATTTACTAAACGGTGGCTGGGCGAGCTAAACGATCGTACAGATGCGAGCTAAACGATCGTGCAGTATTTACTAAACGATCGCATAGCTTTGCTAGACGATCGCTGGCCCAAGGTAAACAATCGCGTAGAGTCTGTAGGCAACAGACCGAGCTAAACGATTGCATAGCTTTTTCTTGACGATCGCATAGTTTTATCTAAATGATTGGGCATCAACCTATACGATAGGTCTCTGCCATCTCCCACTTGCAAAGTCATGTATGCGATCGTTGTTTCCTCTATTTGTCTGCCTCATACCAAGTCCGAACAGAGCTACTATCTGGATTTTCACACTGAGAATACCAAGGTCGCCTTGTTGGTGGTGTCAGACTCAACTCGACACCGTCGAGTTCTCTGAAGATCGTTCGTAGTGCTTTGGAGGAGTCCGTTCGTGTTGCGGAGGAGTTCATGACCGAGGAGATCGTTGAGGACGAGCGCGAAGTGTTCGTACGGTGTTTGTGCTGTGTTGCGGTCGTGTAGATCGAGTACTCGTGGTTGCTATTGTTCGATCAGAGTCACACAACGGAGCATGGAGACGCATTCTTATATGTGCGTAGAGTTTGATCTCTGTTTATTGAGTTTATTCATGCTGTTATTTCTCTGTATAATTGCATAATTGTTTGTTTGAAGTCAACTGTAAATTTATGTTCATCATTATTGTAATTTGGAATAGTCTTGTTCCGCTGCTCATGAAAATCTCGAGTTCCGATTTCCTTCAATTTGATACTGTGATTAAATCTTATGGCTTTGAACAGAATGTTGACGAACCTTGTGTTTACAAAAAATAGTCAACAAGATTGTAGCATTCTTAATACTTTATGTTGATGATATCTTGCACATTAGGAATGAGACAAGCTTCCTTGGTGACGTAAAGAGATGGTTAGAAACACAGTTCCAAATGAAAGATTTGGGTGATGCTCAATATGTTCTAGGGATACAAATTTTTCGAAATCAAAAGAATAGAACCCTAGCATTTTCTCAAGCATCTTATATAGACAAGATGTTGTCAAGATATAATATGCAAAATTCCAAAAAAGATATGTTGCCTTTTAGACGTGAAATTCATTTTTCAAAGGAATAGTGTCCTAAGACACCTCAAGATATTAAGAAAATGAAAATAATTCCATATGCATCTGTAGTTGGGAGTTTGATGTACGCAATGTTATGTACACGTCCTGACGTATGTTTTGCAATTGGAATCATCAGCAGGTTCCAATCCAATCCAAGACACAGTCATTGAACTGCTGTAAAAAACATCCTCAAGTATCTAAGGAGAACGAGGGACTATGTGTTTGTGTATGTCCTAAGGATTTGATCCTTACTGGATATACTGATTTTGATTTCTAGACAGACGTAGATTTAAAGAAATCTACTTCAGGATCAGTTTTCACTCCTAATTAAGGAGATATAGTTTGGAGAAGCATTAAACAGAGTTGTATCGTTGACTCCACAATGGAAGCAAACTACGTAGCTGCATGTGAAGCCGCTAAAGAAGCAGTATGGCAACACAAATTCTCGACTGACTTGGAAGTGGTTCCAGATATGCACCTACCCATTACACTATATTGTGACAATAATGGTGTTGTTGTCAACTCGAAAGAACCAAGGAGTCACAAATGTGGAAAATATATTGAGAGAAAGTACCATATCATTAGAGAAAGAGTATACCGAGGAGATGTGATTGTCATGAAGATAGCCTCTGAAGACAATCTTGTTGATCCATTTACAAAGGCCCTCTCGGCTAAAGTGTTCGAGGGCCACCTAGTTGGACTAGGACTCCGAGCAACGTAATCTAGGGCAAGTGAGAGAATATCTATGGTATTGGTGATGCCCTAATTTATTGTATTTTTCTTTATGTTTCTCAACATTGTATTGTATATATTTATTCTCACTAGAGTTTTAGTCCAAGTGGGAGATTGTTGGGAATGTCCTATAACTCGCAGTTCGTAAATTTTTTGTTAAACGTTCTATTTATCAATAAAATATTATTGAGTATTTTATTCAATAAAGTCATTGATATTGCATTCTATTATGAAAATCCAATAAACAATCCATGGCTATAGTATGAATACTTTAACTTTATGTGTTGACATAAACAGGATCAAGTTATAATATATAGCCTAAATGGTCTATAAGTATATGGATGAAATTGGGTATTTCATCCAGGTAACACTATTGGATGCGGCCCATTTCGTATATTGATACAAATGATGTGATCCACAAATAATTTATGTAGAGACATGTGAGTGGGGCATCCTATGCAATGAGTTTACATAAGACTGGACCTCAAAATAGTCACTTTTCTTTATAACAACCGTTTACTGTTAAAACTGACTATTTCAAAATAATATGACCTAGGATAACACGATCTTAATCCTGAGCTAACTATGAACTCCTGTTTATTTCGGGATTATCCTTTGATCTGCATAGGTGAGAATAGTCCAACAACACTGCTCAATAAGCCTCCCATTTTGGAGATAAGACCGGGTAGATAGCTGGAGACATAGCTATACAAGATAGAATTCACTCCTACCCAACCTAGGGTTAGCACATAGGTTATTCTCAAATGCCTAGTCTTGAACAACGGGGCCCCGCCCTCTCATGGTAGAGAGGGATATGATTTATAAATGGTATTACATATCAGTTGTTCAATAGAGGGTCAGTGGAAGCTTAAGGTGCAAGATGTATTTACAGGGGTAAAACGGTAATTTTGACACAACTATAAATAGAAACGACCTGTGAAGGATCGACTTACTAATTATGGTCGAAATGGACAGAAATATATCTACAATGAGGAGAGTGCAACTATCGAGCTATAGTGGTGTGCCTTGATAGTTGACGAATAGTAACTAATTTGGTTTAAAGAGTTTAACTGATTAATTACAAATCATTGGAGTTCATGATTTGTAGGTCCATTAGATCCCTCTACTAGCTCATAAATTGGAATAACAAATTGAGTATTAATTGAATGAATTTTGGAATTAGGATTATGAATTTGAAATGTTCAAATTCAATTTTTTAGGTTTTTCAATTTATTGTATTTGATACAATTATAAAACGTATAATTTAGATGAAATTAAACGAAATTGGAGAATCAATTAATATTTAAATTATTATTTAAATATGAAATTGAATCATATTGGTGGAATTAGTGTTTTATTGAATTAATTTTAAGATACTAAATTAATATTATTTTAATTAAAAGGTTTAATTAAAATAAAATAAAATAAAATTAGTTTTTATATAAATTAATCTTTGAATTAATTTTTAAAACTAATTTTAAACAAAATTGTTTTATTTAAAATTAAAAATCAAAATTAATTTTGAGAAATTGATTGAAAATCAAAGAGAAGTGGATTTTTCCAATCTAATGGTATATCACCAAATTCCATCAAATTAACTCCAAGGAGGAGATGCCCTCCATGCAGCCCTATGTTTTTGCATGAAATCAGTCTATAAAATGTATCTTCATGCATGGATTTGAAAAAAGAGGTTGGGATTTCTAACTGTTATGCTGAAGAGTTGAAAACCCTTCTCAATCCACCTAAAAGTTCACCATCTATTCAGCTTAGTTTGAGTGTTTCCATCACACATTCCTTCTTGAGCCTTGTGGAGAAGTTCTTGGTGGTGATCTCGTTGAAGTTTCAAGCTCAATCTTGAAGTAATTTTGTTGAATTCGTGGATTAAGTCTTCAAATGTAATGTTTGCTTCAAACCCTCTATGAATTTCACTTGAATAGCATGTTTAAAACTCAAATTAAGAGCAGTTAGAGTGCTTATTGATTCTGATTACTCCTTCAATTATCCAATCAATACCTACATGATGTGATTAGTATACTATACTAGGCATTTATACAAAATAAAAAAAAAATAAAACCAAAACTACCAACAACTTTAATCCCAATCGAAAAGAAATTAGGGATTTGGAAAGCTTCTTTAGATGACCACAATAGCTCTTGTTGTCCTTTTATTTTTCATTTTCGTCAAATGACCACAAGATATCTCGTTACCACGAGGAACGAAAATCAATCTTCTTAGGTGACCCCAACACAAGATCAATGTAGAAGAATCTCTTCCATTGCGCTAGTCTTTCACCTTTTCATGTATAATTTTCTCTAAAAGAACGAGTCTCCCCTATATCTATCGTCAAAGAACAAAATCGACAGTCTCACAGTTAAAGAAACCTAAACCTTCTAAATAATCTTCTTTTTCGTCTATGCACTATAATCTATTCTATACAATGTTTCCCCCATTCAAGGTAAGAAGTAAGTGTTGAGCAGAAATCTTTGGATATAATATATAGAGATTTTCATTTTTTTAGAAATAATTCAAGATTTACCTAAATGTTTTTTAAATAAAATAATGTGTTTTAAAATAATATTTTATTTTTAATCTTTAGGCAAACCAAATAAATCTTTATTCTACAATTTTTTCCCTCTACTTTTTAGGATTCCAAAACAAAAACAGAATATTTGTTGTTTATCGTTGTCCTTCAAAAAATAAGTTTAAAAATAATCAACCATTTAAATACATTTGAAGAAGGATTAAAGTTATGAAAAAAGAGAAAACTGAAGGAAGAACAAGAGTCAATGAAAGATTGAAGGTTGTTGGAATAATTGGAGAATAAACCAAGCAAAGAAAGACCCAATAATCATCAACAGTTTTATTCAAATACACTGTATTTCCAGAAGTACCAAAAGATATGTGGTCAACTACTAAATATAAATCATTCTGGGGGGAAGTCTAATAAAACTAACATCAACCACAGAACATCCTTATCATCAACAATCCGAATAAGATTCAAATTGTTGGGACTATCTCAGTACATTGTCAATTGAGATATAGACAGATTGCCAAAAGGAAAAAGCTTACCTTAACTATATTCAACAAATTGTTGAAAGGACGAGTCTGATGGAATATATACTTCAAGAACTCGAAAATCAAGATATTTTGAACCTGCATCCCATCCACCATAGAAAAAAAATCTAATTCATTGTAAAGTCATAGAAAAAATAGGAAGATAGCAAAACTAACTATTTACCTTAATTGTTTGTCACTAAGACAAACTTTTGGTATGATCATGCTAAAACTAGGGTTGGCAAAAAAATCTCTGTGGGGTCGGGTCCCCGCCTCGATCGGGACAAAAAATCCCCGATTTGACCAAGGATGGGGTTCAAATTGAGGATTATAATCAAGTCTCCAGTTAAGGACGGGGCGGGGATAGGGAGGGTATCCTCGCCCCGTCTCCGTCCCTGATTAATTTACAAATATTTATGTAATTATTTATAGCAATATATATTTTTAAAAAAAGTCGAAGATGGGTCCCAGGACCCGTTTCCTCTTATGGGGATGGGGATGGGGAATCCCCCAGCCCCGCTCTAGCCCCATTGCTAACCTTAGCTAAAACAAAGTGTATAACAAAAAGTTTAAAACGATATAATAACTGTAATAAAATGATAAGTGCTAAAACGTGATAAATAATTGAAGAATTGGGAAATAATTTAGTTGGAATTAAATATGTTAACAACAATCTGATAAGTCAACAAAAATTAATAAGATAATGTAAAATTTGAAGATCTACAATAAACTAAAATTTAAATGGAGAGATAAAGATCTGAGATTGATTTTTTCAGTGAATTCGAAAAGTAGTTCTACAAATCGAATATGAGAAAAAATTATCAATAAGAAAATCAAATTGAGTAAAAAAATACGCCACTTTTTTCTCTAAAACCTATAAGGTTAGAAATTGATTATCGACGTTGGCCATGTACACTGTATTTCTATTCCAAATCACTACATGCAATATTTCTGATGAAAGACCACACGAAGGGCAAATCGAGTATTATAAAAAATACATAAGTGGCACAAGTTTTGCCAAAAATCTTATTATTTCTAGAATTTACCAAAAATAAAAATAAAATCCAAATTATTGCTATTTTGTCCAATTTCCTCAAAATTCTTATTCAACACACCCCACTAGGGAAGACATTTAGGACGTGGTAGTCAACAGTTCCGATAAATTTCTCTTTTTGTGTCTAATTTGATTTATTTGGGGCTTGTTTGATTGGAAAAGAAAACTCAATTGATTCAACATTTGAAAATCACAAATGCTCTTTCTTTCTAGTTGCTATTTTGTCATTTTATTGAATTCTCTTTTAGAGCATTCAATCCCTTTGAGTGGTTTATGAAAGTTTAATTTCGTACGCAACATAATATAATTTGGTGGGTTTCAATCATTTCCATGCCTTTCCTTATTTGGTCTTTTAAAGATCAAACTGTCTAATTTGATGACAAAAGCTTTATTTTCTTTAATTTAGACTATGTCTCTAATGTCTAATTTGTGATCTCACTTGGTTCGTCAATATGTGCAGTTTGATGGTTTTTTTATTGTTCAAGGTGCGTCGAAGCTTCTACTGAGAGGATTCATGATGGCTCTCTTTTGGGAGACTTTTTTCCTTACCTGTGTTGTGTAATATTTTCTTAGGTGGGTTTGGTCTTTTTTTTTTTTTTAACTAAGTTTTTAGCTGTTCTAATTGTGTTTTACTTGTATCTTAACCTAAGGTTGTAAGATCCCTACAATGTAATTCAATACCCTTGTAAAAAAATAATATTAAAAAAGACTGTCCCTAATTTTCTTTTTAGCTTGATAATCAATTGATTTTGTTCACAAGATGTTTCCAGAGAAACTTATTTCGTAGAGTTGAGTTTGAGTTGGTGTTGATGTCGATGTCGATGCCGATTAGATGCGATGTGGATCGATCTCTAGTACTTGATCCCCTGATTCTTTCTCGATTGAGTGGATGTGCTTGACTTAAAGAAAGGCACTTAAGAGAAGTCTTGGAAGAGTTTTTGTGTCTTCAAGGGTCTTCTGTCTAAGTCTTGGAAGAGTTGTGTCTTCAAGGGTCTTCTGCTTCAGAAGTCTTGGGAGTCTTCTACTTGTTGATGATCTCTGACTCTCTTAATCTAGAATTGCTAACCCAAGAGCTCTTCTATTTATAGGGCTCTCTGATGGGTCTCATGGGCTTGAGTCTGGTCTTTCGATCCAATTAATTGGACTTGGGTCTTTTGCGCCTTATTAATTGGATTTGGGCCTATTTTGGTATTTTAGGCCTAAATTAAGCCCACATTTGGGAGTAACTAGACTAAAGCCCAAATTATAACGTCGAATTGAGCGACATTAATTTTATTCAACCCAACGTTTGTAACACGTGACGTCATCAGAATTCATCTTCATTTTCAATTTGGGACACATGTCGACTCTTAACCGATCCCAAATTTGATGATTTTGGCATTTCATCGTTAATCTAATAAATGACGTGGTAATCCATGATTGGTCTGAAATTTCTCCTCCAACAAATGCCCCTTTTTCGATATTTGTGCACAGATGTGAGTGGATGAATTTCGAAAAAGATAAAGTCGACATCGATGCAAGTAATTTGGTCTTACTTCAATGCTTCCAATTTAATTAAACCGTGAATTTAGTGCACAAACTTAACTAAAATTTGTAATATAGGACGGCCAAAATTTAAGAAAAATCTCAACCATTATCTCATACTTACTTTGATTTGGAGAGATAAAAAAGAATTCTCAAATTTTTTTCTTTTTTTTTTTCAAAAAAGAAAAATTCAGGTTTCATCCCAAATTAATTTAATTTAGAGACGAAATTTACAAATTTTTAATTTAAAATGAAAATTCAAGTTTCATCCCTAATTTAATTTGATTTGGAGGATAAAACTTAAGAATGTGGTTCTAAGAAAGAAATTTGGGATATGGCCAAATTTACAAAAACAAACTTCGAGTTTTGATCCCCAATTTAATTTGATTTTAGGGATAAAAAGTTTGGATTTAAAATGAAGATTCAAGTTCCATCTCCAATTTAACTTGATTTGGAGGTAAAGCTCAAAAATTTTGAATTTAGGATGAGAATTCAAATTTCATCCCAATTTAGTTAGATCTAGAGATAAAACTTAATTAATTTGAATTTAAAACAAAAATTCAAGTTTCATTCCCAATTTAATTTGATTTTGAGATAAAACTTAGAAATTTTGAATTTTGAACGGGAGGTAAAACTTAATTAATGAAAAAGGGTTGGTACGTGGCTAATAGTTTTAGAAAAAGGAGGGGTAGAAAAAATTCAAAAAATAAGGGGTTGAAATAAAATTTTAAACCAAACAGAATCTAGATTTAACGAAATCTTGATTTTCTAATTTGGTTCTAGATTTAGTGAAGTCCTTATAAATAAGGCCTCATGCATCCTCATCCCATCAATATACATGGTATTAAAAAAAAAATTCTTCCCATTTCTTCCCTTTTTTTTTCTTTTTTTTTACTCCCGAGCCGTTAGTCGCTAGTCACCAGCCCTTCTCCTCTTCACTGCCTATCCTTTTTTGCCTTTTTTTTTCAACAGAAGCTCTTCGTTTTCTTTTTCTTTTTTTTTTTCCTTTTTTTATACATTTTTCTGGCCAAAACTTTTTTTTTTCTTTTTTTTTCGTTTTTCGTTTCTTTTCCCTTTTTTTATTTTTTTATTTTTTTTTCTTTGTTCGTTTCTTTTTGTTTTTTTTTTTCCTTCTTTCTTTTCATTTTTTTAATCAAACCTAACTTTCCAATTTTTTCCTTTTTTTCTTTTTTCTTTTTTTTTTCAAAATTAAATTTAAAAAAAATCAAGCTCCTTTTTTGTTTTTTTGTTTTCCTTTTTTTTCTTTATCTCTTTCTTCAGCAAAACTCTTTTTTTTTTTCATTTTTTCCTTTTTTCGGGGAAAAAAAACTTCGTTCTTCTTTTTTCTCTCCTTTTTTTTCTTATTATCTAAAATTCCAAATGGTAATTATCCTTTTACTAACTCACCCCTATTTTTGTTTATCAAGACCCAAGTCATTTATAGCTTGCAGTTCGAGGGAGTAACATCTTTTTTACAAGAGGTGAGTTTTTTTTTTTTTTTTTTTTGAAGTTATGAACAAAACATCAGGTGGCCTGAGGGGTCGATTTCAAAGTTATGAACAAAACATCAGGTGGCCTGAGGGGTCGATTTCAACATCCATTTTGCAAGCTCAATCTCAATATGTGACTTGAAGACTCCGCTCTAAGTCCCTGAGGACTTTGGCACCTTATTGGCTTTAATCTTTGTACATGGCCTGAAGGGTTTCATCGATTCCAGCCTTAGTCTTTGACTTGAGCATTCTGTCAGTCCCAGCCTTAGTCTTTGACTTGAGCATTCTGTCGGTTTCCAACTCAGTGCTCTAACAGCTATGATCTCCGCCCCTTACTGGCTTCGATCTTAGTACGTGACCTGAGGATTCCGTCGGTCCCAGCCTCAGTCTTTGACTTGAGCATTCCGTTGGTTTCCAACTCAGTGCTCTAACGGATCTGATCTCCATCCCTTATTGACTTTGATCTTAGTACTGGCCTGAGGGGTTCCATTGGTTCCAACCTCAGTCTTTGACTCGATCATTCCATCGATTTCCAACTCAGTGCTCTAACGGCTCTGATCTCCGTCCCTTACTGGCTTTAATCTTAGTATGTGACCTAAGGGTTCTGTTGGTCCCAGCCTCAGTCTTTGACTTGAGCATTCCGGTCGGTTTGCAATTTAGTGATATAACGGCTCTAATCTGCGCCCCTTACTAGCTTCGATCTTAGTACGCGGCCAGAAGATTCCGTCGGTCTCAGCCTTAGTCTTCGACTTGAGCATTCCGTCAATTTCCAATTCAGTGCTCTAACGGCTCTGATCTTCGCCCCTTATTGGCTTCGATCTTAGTACGCAGCCTGAGGGTTCCGTCGGTTCTAGCCTAAGTCTTTGACTTGAGCATTCCGTTGGTTTCTAACTCAGTGCTCTAACGGCTCTAATCTCCAGCCCTTATTGGCTTCGATTTTAGTACACGGCCTAAAGGTTCCATCAGTTCCAGCCTCAATCTTTGACTTGAACATTCCGTCGGTTTCCAACTTAATACTCTAACGGCTCTGATCTCCACCCCTTATTGGCTTCGATCTTAGTACACGGCCTGAGAGTTCCGCTAGTTCCAGCCTTAGTCCTTGACTTGAGCATTCCGCCGGTTTTCAACTCAGCGCTCTAACAGCTCTGATCTTCGACCTTATTGACTTCGATCTTAGTACGCGACCTGATCTTGCACATAAGGCAAAGCTTGGTAGGCCGAACGCGGAACCTGGTAGATTGGACTTGATCGTGCAGATGAAGCAAGGCAAGGCGAACCGGATTTGACTGTGCAGTTGGGGCAGAGGTAAGAAGGCCAGACTTGATCTCACATATGAGGCGGTGCTAGACAGACCAAACTTAATATTGTATATGAGCCAGAGTCAGGCGAATTAGACTTGATCTCACATATGAGGCGAAGCCAGGCAGACCAAACTTGATTTCGCATATGAGCCGAAGCCATACCAACATTTTTGGAGAGGAAATGAAGCTGCACCAACATTTTAGAGAAGGAAGGAAGCTACACCAATATTTTGAAGCGAGAGTAAAGCATCCAAACCTGACTTTTGAAAGGAAGTGGTAAAGCCCCCAAACTTGAAGATGGAAGAGCATCGACGAAGCCTCTGAACTTGGGCTTGAAGTATCAGCGAACCCTCCGCACTTGAGTTTGACGAAACATCAGCGAATCTTCGGAATATGAGCTTAAAGTATCGGCGAATCCTCAACATCATGGACGAATCCTCTGCATTTGACAAAGCATCGGTGAATCTTCCGCATTAACTTGATTTCACGACTTTAAGCATGAAGATGACAACGCAAAGCCTCCAAACTTGAGCATGAAGATGCAGTATCGATGAAGCCTCTATACTTGAAGATGGAGAAGCACTGATGAAGCTTCTGAACTTGAAGATGGAGAAGCATCGATGAAGCCTCTAAACTTGAAGACGAAGGTGTATCGACGTAGCCTCTAAACTTGAAGATGGAGAAGCATCAACAAAGCCTCTTGAAGATGGAAGAGCATCAACGAACCCTCTAACTTGAAGACAAATGAGCATCGACGATACCTTTGAACTTGAAAATGGAGAGGCATCAATGCAACCATTGAAAGTAGAGTTGTAGAAGCAATAGTGCAACCTTTGAACTTGGAGACAGAGAAACAGCAATGCAACCATCAAATTCGTAGATGGAGAAACAGCGGTGCAACCATCAAAGCAGCGGTCTGATCCTCGAACTTGGAGATGAAGAAGCAGCAACACCAACACCAACATCTTTATAGGGGAGGCAGAACTACAACAACTTTTGGAGAAGAAGCGAAGCTGCAAGGAGTGATATATATATATATATATATATATATATATATAGGGGAAGCAGGGAAGTCGCATCAAACTTGAACTTTGAAGAGGAAGCAACGAAACATCCAAACTTGACTTTAACGAGGAAATGGTGAAGCCTCCAAACTGTTGGGTTTTATGTCCTAAAACTTGCAATTTGTAAAAGATAAATATATTCTATAATCAATAAACTTATTTATTGGTTCTATAAATTGCATACGTAAAGTCTAAATCCAATAAACTAAGATCCATGGCTATTATATGAATACTTGAACTTTATGTAGAGACATAGAGATGGATCAGGTTCGAGTAAATAGCTAAAATGATCAATAGTGCTTGATTAAGGTTGGGTACCTTATTCTGGTAACACTATTGGATGCGGCCTACTGTGTAGCTGTTATAAGTTGTTGTAAAGTTAATACAAACGAAGTGATCCAGATTCATTCATGTATTGACATGAGGAGTGGGGGCATCCTATGTAATGAGTTTGCATAAGATCGGACCAAGAAATAAGTCACTCTTACTTTATAATGCTTTTTACTATATAAGACTGACTATTTGACTTAGATGACCTAGGTAACTCAATCTTAATCCGGAGCTAACTATGAACTCCTATTTATTCGGGATTATCCTTAGATTTGCATAGGGCAGGGTTGGCTCAACAGCGTCGACTCAATGAGCTTCCCATTTTAGAGGTAAGGCCGTGTAGATAGCTGAGGACATAGGGTGCAAGACGAAATTCACGCCTACCCATTTTAGGGATAAGAGAAAGGTTGTTCTCTTAAGTACTGAATCTAGGTCTTGAACAAGGGGCCCCAACCTCTCACTGGGCTGAAAGGGATATGGTTAAGTGACTGGATTACAAACCAATTGTTCATTAGAGGATCTGTTGGAACTTAAGGAATAAGACGTAATCTCGGGAGTAAAACAGACATTTTGACCTAGCCGTTATTACGAACAACCTGTGAAGGGTCGACTTACTAATTAGGTTAAATCATGTGGACATAATATACCTACAGTGAGGGGAGTGTTACTATGAGCTTTAGTGGAGTGACCCATTAGTTAATGAATGAGGATTAATCCGGTGCAACGAGTTTAGTCAATTAATCTCAGATCGTTGGAGCCTATGATCTGTAGGTCTGTGAGGTCCCCCTACTAGCTCGTAAATGGATTAACTTTAGAGCAGCGTGATAAGTTTATTTGAAATGTTCAAATTAGAATTAAATAAAATAGGATAATTAATTAACATTTAAATATGATTTAAATATTAAATTTATGAAGGGGGACTTGTGTAAAATCAATTTAATATTTGATATTAAATTAATTAGAATTAATTAAATTGTTTAAATAATTATTTATTAATTTTATTAGAAAATTAATTTATGAAATTAATTTTGCAAAATTAATAATATTTTCAAATTTTGAAATCATTTGGTAAAATTGAAAAGTTTGAAAAACACAAAATGGAATTATGAATTTTTCCATTAACACCTTCAACTAGCTCACACCAAACCCACTTATGTTTGGCTTCAATAACTCCAAGCATGAACTGTATCTCATGCAGCCATCTTCTTTGCATGAAAGTCCTGCAATAAATAGAGAAGATTGGAGTAGAATTGAGGCATGCATCAATAAAGTTTTTGCTGAAAACTTCGAGTTGAAGAAGTTGTTCTTCAAGTGGGTTGTTACAGTGAGTTCTTCTCCAAGTTCCCTTTCATTCAAGCTTATCTTGAGTCCCATAACTCAATCTAGAGCTCCAAGAGAATAGTGAGGAAGATCCTGAGGTGGTTCACAACGAGATTTGGAGAAGTTTTGCAGCTAAGAATTGAGATTCAAGAAGTTTTACAAAGGTATTACATGAAGCCCTCTTGTTATTGTATGAGCATGCTTTATTTATAGCCAAAATTAATGAATTAGAATACTTATTGTTCCCATTTGCTTTGGCTTCATGCTGATATACTCCTTCACAAACTTGACTTCGAAGAGGAAGCAAAGTGTCATGCCAAGTGTGTGCTTTTAATTTACTGTGTTAGCTCATTACAAGGGATAAACATCTTCAATTTGTTGTGTTGCCTCTTAGGGATGAACATCTTCAATCTGAAGTGTCATCCTTTAATGGGGATGACCAACATCGATCTTTTAGTGACATACTTAGGTGGTTGTGGTATCTTTTCTGACGGACTAAACTTAAATTTCTTTAAGTTGCCCACATACCCTTGAAGAAAGGGATCAAGTCATGGCATAGTTAAAATTTTTTTGTTTGTTTAGACTGAACTTAAAACTTCTTTTAAGCTGCCTAGGTATCCTTTACAATGAATAGGGATCAAGTCATAACGTAGTTCAAAAAGAGATTTTTTTTTTTTTTTTTTTTGATCGTTCACCTTTTAATCTCATGCGGGCTAGGAGCAACAAGTAGTTTAGGCTCTTACGATAAAAAAAACCTTTTTTTTACATTCGTTAAGCATAAAACTTCTTGAGAAACTTGTCGTTGATTGGACCAACTCTCAACCCTTCTTGATCAACAATCTTGTATGCTCCATTTGTATAGACTTCTTTGACGATGTAGGGCCCATCTCATTTAGGTGTGAACTTATTTCCTGTATGTCTTATCATGTTAATAGGTCTTCTTACAGCAAGCACTAGGTCACCGACTTGAAAAGATCGAGGCTTTACTGCTTATCAAAAGCTTTAGACATTCGTGCTTGGTAACACTTCAACGCTTGTTGAGCTTTGAGTCGTTTTTTGTCCAGTGCTTCCAATTCTTGGAGACGCAGTTTAGCATTGTCTTCTATAGTCAACCCTTCTTGTATTGTCATTCTTAGCGATGGAATTTCTCTTTCCAAGGGAAGGACAACCTCTACCCCATAAATGAAAAAGTATGAAGTGACTCCTATAGAGGTACGATTAGTGGTACGATAAGCCCACAATGCTTCACCAATCTTTTCTTGCCAATCTCTTTATGACTTGGAGACAATTTTCTTTAGCAGGTTGTACAACGTCTTGTTGGATGCCTCTGCCAACCCATTCATGGTGACGTTATACATGGACGACTTATACTGCTTGAATTTAAATTTCTCACACAATCTGTCCATCAAGCTACTGGAGAATTGTCTCCCATTTTTGTCACATACGATAGGGGATACCGAACCGATAGATGATGTGAGTGCAGATAAAGTCCACCACATTCTCTTTCTTAACCTCCCTTAAATTGATAGCCTCAGACCATCTTAAAAAGTAATCAGTGGCTACAAGGATATAAGAATGCCCTACTATGACTTAGGTGTTATAGAGCCAACCAGATCAAGCCCCCATGATTCAAAAGGCCATGAGGCTATAGGCGGGTGTAGAGGCTCGGGCGACTGATGAATGATATTCGCATGATATTGATAAGCTTCTCACTTCGTTGCGTATTCCATCGAATCTTGGATCATCCCTAGCCAGTAGTAACCCATCATTTTCAACTGGAATTATAGCTTTAGTCCGGATTCATGTGCATCGTATATGCCTGAATGTGCTTCTTCCAAAGCCTTCGTCGACTTCTCTTTTCCAAGGCATCGTAGAAAGAGTCCTTCAAGGGATCAGTGGTACAAAACCCCTTTGTAGTAAATGAAATTTGCAGCCCTCCTTCAAATCTCAGTTTTATGGTAAAGGTCATCCGAAGGCCTTCCATGCTCAAGGTAATCTACAATAGGCTGCCATCAGTCTTCCTCATCAATTAAGTAGACTGATATCGCATTCATTTCTTCACATGTAGTCTCAACCGGAGGCACAACCCACCTTCGACAAAGCGATATACTAAGAGATACATCATCCAGAATCGTCAAGGCCGTAGCCAAGTTTGCCAAAGCGTCCGCCTTCTTATTTTTCGTCCTGGAGACATGCTCCAGTGTCATGCTTTCAAATTTTCCCATCAACTATCGAGCATAAATGAAGTAAGGCTTCAATTTGTCATGCTTCACATCATACTGGTGTAAGAGCTGATTGATTATCAACTTTGAGTCACCGAAAATCTCTATGTTAGATACCCCAATCTCCAAAGCCATTTAGAGGTCGATTATCAAGGCTTGGTATTCGGCGACATTGTTCGAGCATAATTCAGCAAGTGCGAAGCTATAAGACAGCATGTGCTTTTCTGGTCAAATAAGGACGATGCCAGCCCCCGCACCAGTTCTTCGGGCCGCCCCATTGAAGAACATTACCCAAGGCCCCGTGATTTCTGTGAAAAGAACTTCATGGTCAGGCAAGTCTTCATTTAACTTCCAATCTGATGGAATCTAATGATCTGCCAAGAAGTCGGCCAACTCTTTCCCTTCAATCACCTTTTACGGCACGTAAACGATGTCATATTGTTAAAGCATGATTGCCCACTTGGCCAACACCCCGAGATGATTGGCCTAGACAAAACGTACTTGATGGGGTCGGCTTTCGCATTAAACGGATTGTGAAGGCTTGCATGTAGTGTCTCAACTTATCTATAGCGAAGAAGAGTGCAAGGCACATTTTCTCAATAAGAGAATAGTTGATTTCAGCCCCGTTTAAGGTCCTGCTTAGGTAATAGAGAGCACGCTCTTTTCCCTTCTCTTCTTCTTGTGCCAACAATGCCCCCAGCAACCTTTCTTGTGTTGTGATGTAAATATCAATGGCTTGCCCGCTACTGGGGCTCCTAAGACAGGAGGACTGAGCAAGTTCCTCTTTATGCTATCAAAGGCATTTTGACACGCCTCATCCCATTCGAATTTTTCTCCCTTTCTCATCAGTCTTTGAAAGGGTTGACATCGCCCTGCCAAGTTGAAAATAAACCTCCGGATGTAGGCCAGACATCCTTGCAAACTTCTTAACTCGTGTAGATTCCTTGGTCTCGGCATCTTCTAAATGGCATCGATCTTGGATTGATCTATTTCTATCCCTTGATGTCTTACAACGAAACCCAGAAACTTCCCTAACGTTACGCCAAACGCGCATTTAAGGGGTTCATCTTTAACTGGTACTTTTGAAGGTGATCGAAAACTGTTTTTAGAACTTTCGAATGGTCTTGTCATCAATTGATCTTTACCACAAGGTCATCCAAATAGCTTTCCACATGTTTGTGCAACATATCGTCAAACATCTTCTGCATGGCACGTTGATAAGTAGCGCCAGCGTTCTTCAACCCAAAGGGCATCACCTTGTAGCAATATATCCCATTTGGGTTCGAAATGTTGTTATTTCCTCGTCCACGAGGGCCATTCATATCTAGTTATACCCAGACGATCCATCCATGAAGGATAAAGCCTCATGTCCCGTACATCGACCATGATCTCTGTGATGGGCAATGGAAAATCGTCTTTCGGGCATGTGTTGTTTAGGTCACAAAAGTCCACACAGACACGAAGTTGTCCATTTTTTTTCTAACCGGGACAATGTTGGATATCCACGTTGGGTATTTGACTTCACGGATGAACCCGACTTCAATTAGCTTATTGACTTCAGCCTCAATCTGGGGGATAAGTTTCGGCCAAAAGTGTCACTGAGCCTGCTTAACAAGTTGACACCCTTGTTTGATCGCGAGATGGTGGACTGCTACCTTTGGATCCAGTCCCGGCATCTCTTTCTATGACCAAGAAAAAATACCCCTGTATTCGGTGAGCAAACTCATGTATTCTCCCTCTTCCTCTTCCGAGAGGGATGCATTGATGAAAGTTGGATGTGGCTCCTCTACTATGCCTAGATTTACCTCTTTGAGCTTATCCACCATGGATTGACCATCATCCTCAAGACCTTATGAAACATCCTCCACCTCCTCTCAATCATATTATCTTCGGATTCTTCAGTGATGGTGATGTGGTGGTATGAAGTTTCACCCTTCTCTTGCTCCAAGTCTTCCTTCTGAGGATTGGTAAAGACAGCATCATGCCTCTTTACCTTAAGCGAGCCTTCATATGTATTTAGCATAACGAAGAGCTCTTCATTCGTGAAAGGGCGTTACTACGAATTTATTTATCGCTTTTTGCTTCACATGATAGTTTCTCATTCGACGTCCCTTCAATGTCTTTAAGGTCGACGCGTCGCCAGATTGACGCCCGGGGTATTGGCCTCTTCTTTCTTATAGCCCTATTGAGGTGTCACTATAGGTTTTTTTCTTCCCCTTCATCTCACTGGAGAACTGTTTGCCACAATGATCTTCAATCTTCTTGTCTTCAGGCGATCAAAAATGGGCACACAGGTTTTTTCTTCACTTTTCTTCAAAACTGTGCCTCATGTCTCGAAAGCTGAAGGTCGTGTCACTACCAACGATTGACTGGGGATTTCCTCTTCTATTTCACTACGTAGAGTTAACCTTCGAAAGGTTGAGCATCGAGTAACTCTGGAAATCGAACGTGGACTTCCTCTTTCTGCTTCCGTCATGCTCAATCTCTCGAAGACCAAATCGCGCGCGGTAGATGGCCTAATACGGTCGAAGGCTGAGGTTCTTTTATCTTTGCCCTCCTTCTCTTTTGCATCATCGACCTCTTCCGCAGTGATGTGATTGCTGTTGGCCACCTTTTCCTTCGCCTTTGTAGTTATGCGAACCAACTCCAATGATCTGTATCCAAGTCCGGCCCTCGACGTAGGTATAGTGTGTCCCTCTTACAAAAGCTTCTTCTGGGTCGACGAAAGTCTGGGTTGCTCATAAATCTTCAAGCTTTCAAATTTAGTGAGATTTGTGAAGTCATAACCCGCCTTTGCCAACAGTTTGTAAGCCTTGGGTTTGAATCCATTTTTAGTTCGCTTTTCGGGCAAATTTAATTTTGTCAGGCCTGCCTCTGGTTTGTGGACTTCCTACTTTGTTATTGATGTGAAAGGTGTGACGAAAATCTCCTTTAGGATTTCTACATCACCGACCTACAAACCATTTGATCATTCTATAAAAGGTGACTCACCCTTCTTCCATCTTGACAAAGAGACATAACGTAGAATTAGAGGCTTTGAGGTCTTTTCATCCCTCACCATAGGTGCCTCTCCAACACTAGGGAACACCTCACTACCTTTGGAACTGGAGGCTTGTACCTTGCTACTCGTTCCTTTCTTTTTGTCTATTAGCGACCTTGACCGAGATCTGCTTGCTTTCTTTGTCAGCGAGGTCCCTGTAGGTATTGTTTCACCGGAATTCTCACTCTTCAAGTAAAACTTTGCATCTGCGAAGTGTGACTCAGCCTCAGAAAATGGGTTAGAGTATGCTTCAATAATCCCATCCTGGTAGAACTTGAAACATTGATGCAGTGTTGACGTAATCACACCATTCCCGTGAATCCAAGGGCGCCCTAATAGTAGCCTGTAGGTGGTCTTTGAGTCTCACATGAAATAGTGCATCAGCCTTCAGATCGCCAATGAGGAGCTCTAAGCATATCATGCCTATCGCCCTTTGGATGCCTTGATTGAAAACCTGAATAACTAATTTGTTGTTTGATAGCTCTTCCATGAGTATGCCCAATTGTTTCATAGTCGTCCTAGGCATTATATTGACAGTGGATCTGTTTTCGATGAGGATTCGACTCACTTTCTATTCTCGAATGTATCCAGAGTCGTACAAAGACCTATTATGCAATTTGGATCCCAGCAACAGATCATCGTCTATTCTCGAATGTATCCAGAGTCATACAAAGGCATATTATGCAATTTGGATCCCAGCAACAGATCATCGTCTGAGAAGCCTATGGATGTACAACACGAGGCATACACACGTGCTGCGGAGGTTGGATTCCAACAATCCCCCAATGAAGGTCATCTTGGCTTCTTGCGGGAGCGAGAGCAGGTCATCTATGTTGAATGACGATAAGCCATTTAACTCTTCTATCAATTTTAATGGGCTTGGGAGGGTATCTTCTTCTTTCGCAGTGCTGACAGTATGACATGTAGCAGCCTCTGGTGTCTCTTCTGAACCCCAATCGCAGAAGTTCTTTGGGAGAAAATCTGCCAACGTCACCTGTCGCCTGGGACAAGGAACGTCCTTGTCTCCCTCGTCAACATCCTTGGGCCTCTAAGCCTTCTTTCTATCCTTCTTTTTTCGTGTCTTGCTCCCTCTCCTGTAACTTCGATAAGACCGTGACTCTTTTTGGGTGGAGTTGGACCCTTTCTTCTTACGGTGTGTCACAAGGATCTAGCCTTCGTTATCGTCATTTTCAACGCGCTCTCCTCTGTTTTGAAGATCTGTGGTTTGGACATCCAACGAAAACCGCACGACCACAGGTTCGAAGGTCCCAAACTGGCCCAAACTCTTACTTTCTTCATAACATATGATTGGTGCCAACCGCTTGGAGTAACCGTCATTGGGCATGATTTGTTTGGACCATCTCGTCTAGATCCTGCTCTATTTTTCTCTCGCGGGCCAACTTGAGGATCAACTCCTTCAATACAAAACATTTTTCAACTGGATAGCTAACGATACTGTGATACTTACAGTAATTGGGATCATCCACTTTGTCAGCTTGTTCCGGTCATTTACATTCCTATAGCTGGATAAGGTGGTTCTCCAGCAGTTGCTCAAACATATCCGCAATGTCGGAGTCGGGGAATGGATAGACTTTTTTCTGCCACTCCTTCAAAGTTAGGCGACGTCTTGTACCTCCTTCATCTTTCTTTTCCATATTATTCTCTTTTCCTTTCGAGGAAAACTTCAACAGGGTCGTATTAACGACCATTGATTCCTTCGTGGCACCTTTCACAATCTTCTCAACGCCCTTCACTTCCCTCTTGTCCTTCTTCGACTTGGGGATCAGGAAATCTTCAAAGGTACTGGGCTTTATTCCCTGCAGGATATAGAGGAGTCCTCAATGCATACCTTAAGTGCACATTTCTATAGCAAATAATTCGATGATTCGGTCTTTATAGTCCAGACTCAGAGCCCTCCATCGGTTGATGTAGTCGATAACTGGCTCGTCTTTCCACTACTTGGCATTCGTCAGCTCTATCATGCTGACGGTGCATCTAGTGCTATAAAAGCGATTAAAGAATTCCCTTTCAAGCTACTCCCAGTTGTCGATCACCTCAGGCCCTAAGTCTGTGTACCGGTCAAAAGCGTTTCCTGTAAGCGTTCAGACGAATAGCTTGACTAGAAGATCTTCCCTTGTTCCCCCATATTCGCATGTTTTTAGTGGGCGATGTATTACTTTGAGTTGCCCTTTCCGTCGAACTATTGGAACTTTAAGGCTTGATACCCCACATGCATTCTCAAGTTGTCAATCCTCTAGGTGTATAGCTTGGAATATATGAAGAAGTTTGAGTAAGGCCTTCATACTGAGCCCTTATGAAGATCATGATCATGTCTTGCAGTTGTTGGACCAACAGAGAGGCCACCGAAGCTGACTATTGCAACTGGTTTTCTTAAACACGGTTCTTATCTTTGTCAGTTTCTTTGACCGTAGGTGCTTGGCTCTATTCAGCCTCTCGAGACTGAAGGATCTCATATCTAAGAGTTCCATGAGCGTGTTTGGATCGCTCCGAATTCACAGTGATTGAAATAAAAATTATACATTCAACACATACAGTTATGCAAACAAATCTTAATTAACGGTATGCTATGAACAACAAAATCATAAGAAAAAGAGTTCCATACTAGTTGAAGACGTTCTTCACACTTCGGAACTCCAAGCAGCGGAACCCTCCACGCGATCTAACAATGCACAGCAACAGCATCAACAAAAGCAGCACGAACAACCGCACAAACACAACGCCGTGAGGATGACACCACCACTAAAGAGCCCCAAGTATTCTCGGATTGAAAACCCAAAGGGTGAGCTTTGGTGAATTTGGTAGAGGAGGGAGGAAACATGAATCGTGTAGGCGAGAAGCAAGTGGGAGGGAAGAAAATTCTATTGCATAGCAGAAATGCTTATCGTTTAGGAGAAGTTATACGATCGTGTAGGATTTACTGAACGATCGTTTAGGAAAAGGTATACAGTCATTTAGCTAAATTGGCACATTATACAATCGTTTAGACAAGCTATCCGATCGTGTAGGAAATAATGTGCGATCATTTAGGCACGAGGTAGACGATCGTTTAGGCGAAGAGTGCTATCATATAGGCTCTTGTTTTACGTAAGCGATCGTTTAGAAACACCAGCGCACTCTCACTTTTCTCTTTGGGCGATTGACGAATGGGGCAAAAATGAAAACATTTTTCATTTTAATTCATCGGTTACAATAACCGACTCAGCCCCACTAACCCACGTCCGAACATGAATTTTGGATTAATTATCATATAATTAACCAACTAATTAATTAATAAATATAATCATATTATATTTTTAACCTATAGTTTGATATCACATATCTACTATAGTATTTTCTCCTCTACTTGATATAAATCATATTTATATCTAATTTCCTCCAAAATAATGTATCTCATACATTTAGCCAATTATATCATATATAATCGAACTTTCTCTTGTCAATTTAAACATTTCAAATTAACCCAAATACTGGTTCTCGACTTTATCCAAGCTACCCAGGGGACCTAATCGGTTCGTAAATAACTGACTAAACTCTTTAGCCACGAGATCCACCATCCGTTAACTGTCAGGCATTCCACTAAAGACCAACAGCTGAACTCTTCTTACCACAGATATATTTCTGTGTCTATCGGATATAACCAATCATGAGTACGATGACCCTTCACAGATGCTCGTAAGTACAGTTGGGCCAAATTACCATTATGCCCCAGTAGTTACATCTCATTCCTTAAGTACCATTAATTCCTCTAATGAACAATAAAACATAGTTCAACTATTTATGAACACCTCTCGAGCCAAGAGAAGGTGTGTGGCACCACATTGTTCAAGCCCCGGAATCAGCCCTTGAGAGAGCTATCTATCTACCTACCTCTACCTTAGGGAAGGAGTGAATTCCATCTTGTGTAGCTGAGTTCCCAGCTCTCAAATCAGACGAATCCCCAAAATGGTAGGTTTGAATCGGCGACCTGGCCACTCGCACCCATACAAATCAAAAGACTGCCCTCAATGGCAGGACTTCCCAACTCACTCAAGATTGAGGTCATGTCACCTATGGTCATCCTAGTGAAGTGAAGTCTCTATCATGAATGGTGTTATATAACGAGACGTTAACATTTCGTGGTCAGGTCTTATACAAACTCTTTGTATAGGATGCCCCCGCTCACATGTCCCCAACACAAATTATCAGGATCAGACCATCTATGACAAGTCACCACACTTGTGACCATTCCACAAAACGGGTCACATCCGTAGCATTATCAGGATAAGGTTTCCCTCCTATATCCATATACTATAGACCATTTTGGTTATCACTCAAGACATGATCCACTTGTATGTCACCACATACATGCTTGAGTCACATACAGATAACCAGGGATTTTATGTTTATTGGTTTGTGGTAAAGCAAATAAAACAAGTAACTGAGGAAAATACAAGATGTGGAGTAAATATCATATATTAACAACACAAGTGTTCGTACAAACTGTTTACAAACTACAGAACACGAGACTTTAGGGCATTAACTCCAACAGAGGCTGCATATGTTCTCTCAGGACAACGATCTCATGGTCTCGCTCCTCGACGGCTTTCATCAGAAAGTTTGATCTTCCTTTCTATTTGCTGCCATGGCTACTTCAGCCATTACATCTGCCATCATGATAGAAATCACATCTGGCTGCGAATCCTTTTTCGACTTGCTGGAGGCGGAAGTAGAGTTGTCAAATAAGGGGTTTTCCTTAATGACCACCCCGCTTTGTGGGGATTCCATCATTTGCCTCAAGATGTTGTGGGCAATGAGGGAGCTCTGCTCTTGCTCCTGCATGACTTCTCTTGAGCGACTGCAGGTGATAGGTCTCATGTACGAGCCATTTGTGGAGGAACCTTGGATACCATCTTCTTAGGTGCCATTTGCCTTTTTTGGATGCTGAGAGAGAGATGAGAGGTAGAGATGTCCCACTGGACGTGCCAATTTGTTCACACGAGATTTCCAGAGAAACATGTTTCGTGAAGTTGAACTTGAGTTGGTATTGATGTTGAAGTTGATTTGATGCGATGTGGTTCGATCTCTAATATTTGATCCTCTGATTCTCTCTCAGTTAGATGAATGTGCTTGACTTGAAAAAGAAAAGCACCGAACGTTCTTAAAGTAGAAGTCTTGGAAGAGTCTTTGTATCTTCAAGGGTCTTCTGTCTTCTAGGAGTGCAGCTTTAAGAGTCTTGGGAGTCTTTTGCTTGCTGATGAATTCTCTTTGGGCTCTCTGAATGTAGAATTGCTGACTCATTGGAATAAGAAGAGCTCTTTTTATTTATAGGGCGGGGCCTCATGGGCTTGGGCCTGGTCTTTAGGCCCAATTAATTGAACTCGGGCCTGACCCTTAGGTTCTATCAATTGGACTTGGGTCTGACCTTTGACCCTATTAATTAGACTTGAGCCTGACCTTTGGGCCCTATTAATTGGATTTGGACCTATTTTGACATTTTAGGTCCAAATTAAGCCCACATTTGGGCGTAACTAGATCAACGCCTAAATTATAACGTCGAATTGGGTAAAATTAATTTTACTCAGCCCAATGTTCGTGAGAAAACACGTAACATCATCAGATTCGTCTTCAATTTCAATTTGGGACACATGTCGACTCTTATGGTCCCAAATTTGATGATTTTGGCATTTTGTTGTTAATTTAATAAATGGCGTGATGATCTGATCCGAAATTTCTCCTCCAACAAATTTAATTCTCTTCAACTTGACACATTATTGTCAACTTGATGATCGTTTTTCATAGAGGTTAAAACATAATAGTGCAACCTCTTGTTTTGAGGACACACTTGAGATACTAAGTAAAGATTTGTTAAATAAAAAGTTTAATTAATTATTTTTGTATCATTGGAACGCTTGAGCATAAAGATTTGTTGATTTAATTAAAAAGCTATGTTTTACTATGTTGAATTATGATTCGATTCTTTAAAAGTCTCGTTTGGTAACTATTTAATTTTTTTTAGACTAAGCCTACTTCGTCTCCTTTCTTACCATGGTTTGCATCTTTTTAAGTGTTAGAGTCGAATTCTGAGCTAAATTTCGGAAACAAAAACAAATTTTCAAAACCTATTTATTTAGATTTCAAATTTTGATTTGATTTCTAAAAACATTGGTCTAAAGTAGATAACAAAACAAGAGACTTAAACAAGGAATGAGTGTTTATAAACTTAATTTTCAAAATCTAAAACCAAAAATCAAATGGTTACCAAACAGAACCTAAACTAAGATTTTGTAACAAACTTTATTTATTACGTTCAAATTGTTTTTTGAGCTACATTCTCTTCTACTTGACATATCGTATAACTTGATGATCGTTAGTAATAGAATTGTGCAACTTATTATTAGGGCATCAATCTTGAGTTACTAAATGAAGATTGGTTAATTAGTTTTGAATCATTAGAACTCTTAATCAAAAAGTGAGTAGGACCTTTGTTAGTAGCTCATAAAATCCAATTTAATGGGTCACTTAGATTGGAAATTCTTTTAAGAAGTTCAAATTTTGGCTTATTCAATAGAGCAGATACATTAAGATAATACATGAGAAATCAATGATAAATTAACCAACATATGCATAGCCCGATTGGCAACAAATATATACTATCGACCTCGTGATAAGTTCAATTTCACTGCTCACATAATAATAAAAAAAAATAGATAAATTAAATATCATGGAGCTTGAACATGTGACCCATGACCTTTAGAAGAGTTCGTGTTGGGCCATGAGAAGATAGGTAACACAACCAACCACTAGGCCAAAAATAAAGAAATTTTAATCATTTCAATAAACATAAAGGTAATCTAAACTTTAAGTCTTAACAAATATGACACATCACTACCAAAATTATAGATGATAAATAAAGATCATGATTGGTTTTTCCATAGGCTTTCCCTCCAGAACCAAAAATGGAAAATATTAATTCCAAAAATAATATAAATTAATCATAAACTAAACCCAGTTACTACCACCTCAGAAGAGAAAATTACAAATTACAATGAACAATACTAAACAGAGCACCTAAAAGTGAATTAAAAGAAAAAAAAAAGGGAGTGAACATGTGATGAACAATTTAAACCAGGTGTTGTTGAAGAGATGATGCTCTCCTCTTCATTTGTGCTCAATAAATTAGCAATCTGAAGAATGGTATTGTGGCTATTGAACTTCAAGAACAATCTTTTCATGTCAAAATAAACATCAAAGCCCAAGAAAAGATAACCAAAATCAAGAGCTGAAATGAAGAGACCTGCAGCTTTGAACTTGCACCAGGAAGCAGACCTGAAGGCCCTGATGCTGTTGGAGGAGAAAATCCACCACCACTTGAATTGGAACTGTTTTTCGATATTTTAATCAGTTTACAACTCAATTATTGATATAGAAATAAATAAAGAAGAAACCCCTGAAATTTTCCCTTTGTTTCATTCTTTCAAAAAGTCGCAATATTACCTGACTTTATGTAAAGGTTATGAAAATTACCATTAGAGTAGAAATCCATTAAAATTTTGGATGAAAATTGAGATGTGTATCAGGTGTGGCAATGACTTGGAACCACGCGACAATGTTGGGGTATTAGTTTCCTTTCTGGGTCATTGCCCATTCTACATCCAAATTTTCGTCCAACATTTTGACAAATTTCTACTCCCAAGCTAGTCTTGAAACATATGTGAATGGGCAAAGTTTGAAGGTATCTTCTTTTTAGTAATTTAGTTATACGTAAACAGAATGATTTCACAAGATATTAGGATTGCTTTTGGTGCAATCATTCCACTTACCTTCCTGTGAATATGCAAGACCCATGACCTGCAAAATATGAGAGAAGAAAATGAGAGAAATTGGATTAAAGGATAAAAGTTTTCGTTAAAGTTGAATCCCATACAAACCCAAATAGTCGAAAACAGATGGAATCATTCAAACAGGCATTACAAAAGATATTAAGAATATAGGGAAAAACTGCCACTTATATCATGTATGGGAGAATCAAACTCGTACACAACAAGTGTCAGACACTTCTCTTCAAATAACAGAACAGAAGGGTAGACGAAACTTATGTACGATATATTCGAGCGATGTATCCGTGGATATGGGTTGTACAAATCAAATTGAGCGAAGATATCAGATTCTTAATACCAAAAGAATAGGACAAACACAAACTAAAAAAGGAATAAGGAGAAACAGAATAGAGCTTAGCTTATGTCTAAAATGCTCTACAGAAAACATTGCGGTACTCCCACAGTTTCAGAGAACTACAGTAATGTAACAGAGAAACTAAAATCCAAGTGATGTGTGCTCAATGGAATAATAGATCTTTATAATATAAGCATCTTGGAATCAAGCACATTCTCCCTTAATGGTTGGTTCCATCAAGGATCACTGATGTTTTTCTAAGAACATTAACGAGATCAAAGCGGAACTTCTTGTGGCATGGGCTCAAAGTTAAATTTATACCAGTCAAATGTGGTAAAAAGCTCTTTTTGAAGTCTGGATTTGATTGGATAGATACCATAAAATATGTTTAAAGAATTTAATGATATTGAGTTGGAAATAATTTCATTGATGCAATAAAGTTTAGAAGAGGGGGGGAGAAAACTCAGCCGAGCGCAAGTTACGGATGAAGACACCCAACTTATACAAGGGAAAGTAAGGCTATTACAATGAAGAAAATTCATGGTGGTGTAAGGTGGTTCAAAGTATTCACACGAAGGGACTGTTTAATTGGCACACATCAGAAAAATTTGGCCTTAGTCTCTGAATCCCTTGGATTAGCATCTCCAAATCCTGGTTGCAAATGGAGTTATTGGCTGTTTTTAAGCTTGGTTGTGATACCAGAATCGCATTTTGGAGTGGTACTTGGATTGATGAAATGCTTTTAAAAGTAAGGTTCCCAGATTTATTTAGAATTACATTGCAACCTGATGGTTCGATTTCATATCAATGGGATGGAGATACTTTATCTTGGTCTCTCTTTTCAAAGTTAAAACTAAAGAAGAAGAGATTATTAATTTTCAGCTTATGCTGAGTTTGTTAGCTGAAAGAAGGGTGGTTGATCAACCTGATCATCGTATTTGGTCTTTGGAGTCTTTGGAACATTCTACAGTAAAATCTCTTTCCAAGCATTTGGTGGTTTCTATTCCTTTGGAAAAGGTGGCTTTTAAAGCCCTGTGGAAATCTAAGAGCCCTCGGCGAGTTAATATCCTCATTTGGATAATGATATTTGGAAATTTGAATTGCTCATCCACTCTTCAAAGAATGCTTCCATCTCACAGTTTATTGCCTTCTATTTGCCCTCTTCATATCTAATGGGAAAGATCTTCAGCATTTATTCTTCGACTGCAGATTTTCAAGTTGCTGTTGGGGACTGCTGTTCTCCATTTTTAATATTCAGTGGATGTTTTGTGAGGAATTCAAGAAAAATGTTATGTAGATGTTGGTTGGTCCTTTAAAGCCAAGGTCTCAGTTGTTATGGTCTAACGTGGTCGAAGCAATCCTTGCTGAAATCTGGTTTGAAAGAAATCAGAGTCTTCCAAGATAAATCAATAGGCATGGATAGATTATTTTCAAATAGCTAGGATTAATGCTTCTTCCTAATGCTCTCTTTCCATGTCTTTTGCTAAATTTCCTATTCGAGATATATGCTTAAATTGGAATGTATTTGTCTTTCAAACTTAGTCTATATATTTAGGAGGATGTTTTAGTATTTGATTTATATTTGCATATGTACTTGTTATTGTTTCCTTGTACTTTGAGCATTAGTTTGTTTTCATTTCTTCAATAAAAAGTTTCGTTTCCATTTCCAAAAAAGAAGGGAAAAAAAAAAGTAAGGCTATAACTAAACAAAGATTTGTGAAGTAATTAGTAAAGACCAAGTAAGTACCAACAAATAATTTGATCCCCTAAGTTTTTGCTTCATCAAGGAAAACTGTCTTATATCTTTACCACAGAAATGAATCTAAGTTCTCTTTCCTTAATGTTAAATCAAAAGTGGGTTAGTAATAGGAATCTGCATGAGCATTCTTTTGCAGAATATTTAAACAATTAACAGGTAGAGTTCTAAATTTAAAATACATTTTTGTTCAGTAGATATTTGACTTCAAAAACTCGTCAATATTTTATAAAGTAGGACAACTGCATCTGCGTACTAAATCTGAGGAACAAGGAAAAAAACTGTTAAAACAACTTACTAGGATCGACCGTTGTAAGCATAGCAGTGCCATCGAAGTCACATGTTCCACCAGCACCACGCATTTTCTGATAGTAATCATTATATGCATAAGAAGCATGGTTAGTAATGTTATTAGGGAGAAAGCATGGCCTCCCTTGCTGAATTGCAGCACAGTTAGCCCCTCCTTGTCCACAAGCCCAATTCAGGCCGTCTTGCAACTTATCTTCATCTGCCCCATCTTTCGCCACACAATAAACTGTAGAAGAATTCGCTGTTGCACGGCCAGACATCAAACCCAAAGGATAAACAGCAGATCCATTGGGGAAAAGTATGCCCCAGTTTTTTTCCGAGATCGGGCCTGGCTTCTTATCTTCATTAAACAACTCATAAAGGTATGTGTTGATTGGTATAGTTGGCTGACTAGGTGGACCTGAATCATTGGAAACTCTCCTGATCAGATTGCTAATATAGGTGCCAGCATTTTGAATTGTAGCATCAGGTTCATTTGCTCCACCGAACGATGGCCAGCCAGTCTCAGTAACTACAACGGGAATCCCAGAAAAATTGAAAGCATCAATTGAGTAGTAGGTTGCATCAACCATAGCATCAAACATACTATTGTAATGGAAAAGAGTGTTTGGGTCAACAATTTGCTTAATTGCTGGAAGTGATCGAAAAAGTGCATAATCGAGTGGAAAACTTCCATTCCCGCTATTGTATCCATAATAAGGATAGGCATTCAACATGTAGTAGGATTTTGTGTTCTTTAAAAACAGGAGGAGCTGATAGATCGTAGAGTTCCATGAAGCCTCAAAGGAAGCGGTGGACGGGGGGAAAGGTCGAGGTATTATGTCCATTGATTGGGGAGTGGAAACTTTGATCAGATAGTTTAGATTAGCAGCAACCAAGGCTTTGTGTAATGAATACATGGCTGGAACTAAAACTGGACCAACATGAGGAATTGTTGTTAGAACCTCACTGCCAACAGCAATGGCTGTAATATTTGTTCCTGGCAAGTAAGCTGCAACATTTTTATTAACCCAGGCTGCAGCAGCTGCTGGAGATTCACCGATCCTGAGAACTTCCTCATTAGTCACGCCAACAATTACTTCGATGCTACTGTTTGCTAGGGCCTTTAGCATTTGAGAATCAGCATTGTAAAGGCGGAGATGAGTAATTTGATGGGATTTAAGAATTGCAACTATATCCGAAGCTGATGGAAGATTAGAGACATCGGTCCCGAGGTTAACCCCCACAAATGCACCTATTAATGTCAAGAACACAACTCAGTAACAAATAGATAGTTGCCTATATTTAAACAATTCATTCTTCATCAGGAAAAACATCGAAGTAACTAATGGAGGTTGGTTTCACAAAAGGAACGAAGAGGCCGTGTGATTAACATTTATGAAATCGCCCTTACTTCTGCCGCTTATATTGACAACCACCAATTGAGATCATGGAAACAATGCTCGTGGCCATTTATAGAATATTCAAAGCAATGCAATTTTAGAACAAAAACTATGAAGGATGTTAAAGAACTAAAGTTAGATAACTAGGATACCTAATGCATTGACACACATCCCAAATAGAAGTAAGATCACAATTCCATGACCCCTTTCACGCATTTTTCCAATCAACCAAAACTTCAACTTTTCAGCTTGGTAAGATTTTAGCTTCAGGCTATTTCCTCTACGTCGCGAGAATCGAACTCCCAAAACTCGAACAAGCAATCACAAACAATCTGCAATCAAGTCATGTGAAAAGGAAAAGATAAATAAGAACCCACAACAGAACAATTGAACAGAAACATGTAAAAGTAATTGAATGCATGAAGAGAAAAATGCAATGTGACAGTGGAGTTAGAAAACATAATTCAATTAAAGACAGAAGGAAGGATATCATTGCAAGATGACAAAATGCTTCCAACTTCCCTCACCTCCAACTTGTAATTAGCAAACATTTAATCCATTTTTGTGTTAAACTTCAAAAGAAATGGAAATGGAAATGCACCCATCTCTGGTTTTGAAATGTTGAGAGAGTTTGAGGGAAGGAAAAAGAAAATCCACACCCAGAACATTACAAACACAGCTCTCTCTGCAGATCCTCAGACAGGAGATAAATGCAATAGAGTGTCATCATAAACATGTAGAACAAACATTGACAAACACACACACAAACACAGTGTAGCTTAGCTTACAAATGAGACACTATCTTTCAATCCCCATCTAAGAGAAATATTGGAAAATTTCAAACTAACTGTAGCTTAGCTTCAAAAGAATATCACAAACAGAAACCCCTTTCTCATTCTACTTCTGAAACTATGAAACTACTGGAAAGCCAAACTAGTGAAGTCTTGAACACCAAAAATTAAGCCATAAACTATGAAACAACAAAGAACCCAGATGGGAAAACTAAAAACAAGAAGTGGGCAAGTACCTGATCTAAAGAATCTGTCAGGAACCCAATGCAATTCCAACAATCTTCAGTCAGCTTCAGAACAGAACAGAACCAAAACCCTAAACGCACAAAGATTAATGGAAGTTGAGAGAGGAAGAAGAGACAGAAGGGGGGCAGTAAAAAAAAGCCTCAGAAAACTCAAGTAAAAGACAGAAAGAGCAAAAAACCAAACTCCTCAATAGTTAGAAATTAAAAATTAATCTCAAAACAAAGCAACCCCAACATTTCCCAACGTATATATTTTGTACTAAACAGAGGTAAGCTTGTGATATTGAAAAGAATGTAGAGTGAAGATGTAAAAACTAACAAGAAATGCAAAGAAATGTCATACCCAAATTTGAAACTTTATTGTTTGCCTTTTTCTTTTCTCTTTTTGAGGCAGCAAAGGGAGCATGGATTCTCGTGCAGAAGGGGTGATGATCATCGCCGTTCATTTTGGTTTGATGGGGTTTTAATGGGTTTGAACAGGAGAAAAGATAATAAATTTGAGCAAGAGAAGAGTCAAGAATGGGCGAGTGGGGACTGGAAATTGTTCGTTTTTCTTTAATTTTAAGCCAAAAGTCATTTTGGGGAGATTCGATTGGGAAAAAGAAATAATGGAGTCGAAGCGCCGTGAGGGAGTATGCTAATATTATTCAATTGAAGCTGATTGCTGAGAAGAACAGAGCCATTAGTGACCGACCAAGGGGACTTTTCTGGTTTGAATTTTGATCTACAAATTTGATGGAAATTTCCCTTATCCTCCCCTTTCTCCCTGTTCTATGAATTCTTCCAAATGATTCTTAATTACTTGGACGTGAGGATTTGAACCATATGACATGGTTTTGTTTATACAATTTTGTAGAAAATCCCCTTTGATCTCTAGTTTTGATTTTATTTCAAAATGTTACCACGTAGTTTTGAATTTGATTTCAGTTTCGCCTCTAATTTTTAAAATATTGTAATTTTATATTTGGAAGTTGAGTTTTATCCCGTTTGATACCTAGATTTCATATTTTACACTTCTAAACAAATATTTATGGTTTTGACATTAATATCTATTAATTAATTTAAATAATTATGAAGTAAAATTTTAAAGTTAATTTTAATAGCGAAAGAATAATAAAACTTGATTAATTATAATTTCTTTAATTTTTTTAATTAATTAATGGAAGTTATTACTAAGAACATAAAGTTTAGTGAAAATTGAGTTTAAATTGTAAATCTTAAAACTGATTGATCAAATTAAAACAAAATTTAAATTTTAATGATAAAATTATAACATTTTGAAACCTAATAACTAAATTGAAATCAAACTTGAAACTTGACTAAAAGTGTACCATTTTAAAACCAAAGAACCAAATGAAAACTAGACCAAAAATATAATTTTCCTCTCAAATGAAATACTATGGTAAATGAGTTGGTTGTTCATATGCGCAAAAAAGGTTGGAATGAAGTTTGGTTATAAAGGTATGTCAACTTAATTTATTTTCTTCTCTTTTCCCAGTTATACTAAAAAATATGAGTATGGACAAAGTGAGTTTGACTTAGTGGTTTTAACATACATTACGATTCAAGAGGTCAGAAGTTCAATTTCCATCCATACTTATTGTACATAAAAGAAAGACATAAATATGATTAACGTAATTCTATTTAATATTGAAATATGAGAAAAAGACCTTTCTTAAAATTTGAAACTTAAATCCTTATACTTACTCTTGTTATATTTTAAAAAAAAAAATGCAATCAAACAATTGGAAAATTTTTTTATTCTATTTATACGGAGGGAGGTTTTACTATTTTATCCTAGAAAAAATAAAATTGATAATTCTAAAAACTAAATCTTAATATATTTGGAGAAAATCAAACTATCGATTTTTAGAATAGTGATCGATATTTTATTGTTAAAGAAAATTTAACTCAACTATCACTGAAATGTACTTCTCTCTTAAAGATAAAGATTCGATTTTTCATCCCATAATTATTGTACTAAAAAGTTTATTATCTTGACTATTTAATTATATACAAATTAGTTTAATGAAACTAAATTGAATATATTTTAGTGATATGATTTCATATATTAAAGTTACAAACATTTAGTATAATTCATTTATAATTTTCTTTTAAGAAACATATAAATTTTTTTGGGGGTTGTGATAATAAGAATTCAATATTTTTTTTTCCTTAAATAGCGTTAATTTAACTAGATATAATAAAAGAAATTTAAAAAAAAATTGCAATATATGGACAATATTTATGTAAGAAATTCCACTGCTAGTCATTATATAATTATTTAAAAAATAATAATGGCTCGTGAAGGAGGGCCTAAAAATAGAATCCAAGAAATATTCATGGACGAAAAGGTGGACCCCACTTCACACATGGGAAAAGGTTGACGTGGCCCACTTGCTTAGCTGTAAGCAATTATGCCCTTCTGTGAAAATTACTTATTTATTATTATTTCTCTCTTTTTTTAGGGGGAGGTAAATAAAAATATATATAATCCTTCCTGGATTGGAATCATTATGCATTAATTTAGAGTACTATGATTGGTTAAAAAAAGGCCGACATTCTAAAATTTTCATTTAAATGTAGACCTCAATGTCAATTAATACACAAACTTTAGGGTTCACATCCGGATTTAGTATGGATAGGTTGTTTGAACTCCTCAACTTTATGTTTTTTATTTAATATATATATAAGATTAGTATAGTATCAAAATTACTATTTAATTCAGTAGTAAATTTATCTTTCAGCTCCTTATAAATTTAGATTAAAATTTCACTTATTACATTTAATTATTAAATTATATAAAGTCATCTATCAACAAAATTTCTGGATGATTTTTAAAGGTCTTAAATCACCAATTAACCCAAATTACATTTAATGGTTGTATCTTAGACAAAAATATTGTAGTCTAATATAGTATACTCTCTCTTCCTATTTTTATAAATGGTTTTTAGACAAAATTTCCTTTGAAAATCATTCATGCATTTACTTTAATCTTCCGTTTCGTAAAATCAATATTTACAAAAGTCTACCCATATTTAAGAATTAATCATGGATGATTTTTAAAGGTCTTAAATCGCCAATTAACCCAATATGGAGAATGCCCAACAAGTAATATGAATATTAATTGAGGATAAGACAATCATGCATGGGTTTTGAGTGACCACTATGCTTGATACCATCTTAAATCACAAGAAACAATATTGCAAGGGTTTGAACAACACATAACATCCTGAACCAACCTACTCTGATACCATCTTAAATTATCAATTGACCCAAAAGCTTAGGTTAAGGGATGAAGGAAATTTTGAATATAAAATCTAACACTCTTCCTCACTTGTAAACAATATGAAGTATGTCAAATAAGTGGAAATCAATATTAATTGGGGGGAAATAACATTTTAAGGGCTTGAACACAAGACCTCATGGACCACCTGCTCTAATATCATGATAATTAAATTTATCTTCACCCATTAGCTTATGCTTTTAGGTCAATTGATGATTTAAGATAGTAACATAGCCTGTTGGTTTAGGATATCCTAGGTTCAAACTTATGCAATATTGTTTCCTCCCTAGTTTATATTAATTTACACTTGTTTGGCTCTTCTTCATATTTCAAGCCCACAAGTGAGGAGAAGTTAGATATATTATATTAAATTGACCTTCACTCATTGGTTTAAGTTTTTGGATCATAATTTAACATGGTATCAGATAGGGTTGGCAAAAAAGGGACCATATTCGAGTCCCGGTCCGAAGACGGTATCCCCGTCCCAACCCCAAATAATAATTTTATGTTTATATATATAATATAATATACTAGTTTTTTTTTTTAGCCAAGCCCAACTAAATACTAATACTAAATTATTCAAATAATCAATACTTACTACAAGCCCAAGCCCAAACCTACCTAAACCCTAATCTATCACTAAATATTAATATTAAACTATTCGAATACTCAATAGCAGGTGGTCTAGGGAAGTCTTGTGTACTCAAGTCCTTGGGTTGTTAATTCCTCCCCAATTAATATTATTTACATTTATTTTGCTCTTCACTCATGTTCAAGATGTCCTGGATTCACACCTCTGCAATGTTGTTTCCTCTCAAGTTTATACTAATTTCCACTTGTTTGGCTCTTCTTCATGTTTCAAGCCTATGCATAGTCTAAATTGATTGACGTGTGAAAATTTAGAAATTTAATTGATTAAAATTACAAATTCTCTAAGATATTGGTTGAACAAAATCTAAAGAATGGTATAAGTTGATACACTTAATAAATTTTGGGATTTAAATTGACACAAAAATTAATGTCGAATTTTAATTGATATAATCCAAAAAAAAAAAAAAATTGCGAGTATAAAATGTAATTTGCCCCAACATTTTAAATCCAAAAACTTACTCCAACAAGCTGAAAATTCAAAAAAGACATCTTAGCTTCTCCAAAAATAACTTCAATAAAAGAACATCGCATCAAAATATGCAACCTTCTCCAGAAAAGTAACTCCCAAAATAAATGTCAATTTAAAATTTTAAAAATAAAAATAAATAAATAAATAAAGTATGTTAAAACTATTTTTTAGAGTCCGTTCGATAACGTTCCCATTTATTATTTCTTATTTCTGTTTCTCATTTTTTAAAAATTGACTTGTTTGACAATCCTATCCATTTTTTATTTCTAAAATTTGAGAAACATTTAAAATAAACATGGTCAAATTTGGGGGAAGTAGTTTTTGTCTTTCGCTCCATTTTCTTTAATTTCATTTCTAACGTCTCAAAACAATTGTTAGCTAGTTGACATGGTCTTGGCCGTTGGGTTTGATTTCTAATTAGCACGATTTTTTATTTTTTATTTTTAATATTTCTTTCTTTTCTGTAATAATTTGGCTATGTTTCTTTGATATTTCTATTTTTGTTTTTCATATTTATGTTTATTTTAATTTTGAATTTCAAATCCTTTTAATATTTAGATTTATATATTATTTTCATTTTCAATTTTTAATTTTTCAATACGTATATTTAAATATTGTTTGAATTTTGAATTTTAGATTTTGCAACATGTATGTTAATACATTATTTTAAATTTAAATTTATTATTTTTAGTACACTTAAATTCAATTAGAAATTTATATTATATAAATTTTGTTTAATAAGACATTCATTTAGGCTCACTTTAATATTTTACAACCACGACATTAATAATATAATTGAGTTGAAGTCAACATCATTTAAGACAAATGAATTGAGTGAAAATAATATTTCAAATCAAAATTTAACAACATATAAATGATAGGGATAATTTTATTATAATTATTAATTTTGCTTCGGAACTTATGTGTAAATAATAACGTGAATGTTTTATAATTATTTTTTTATATTTTAATGCATATTATATATATTTTTTATTTTACATAATTAAATTATATTTAAACTACAAAATAAAAAAATTTTATGAAAAAACTAGAAACAAAAAATATTATCAAATAAATTTATATATCTGCTTTTCCTTTTTCAAGTAACGAGAAACAAAAATAGTTAAAAAAATATTCATGTTTTTGTTCGAGAAACTATAATAGATGGTCACATTATAGATGTGATTTTGAAATATGACCAAATTCAATCATTGATATTTAAGGAAGGATCCACCACTCATCATATTCTTCTCTATTTACCCCTAAAAATGTGTGTAACCAATGCGTATACAAAGTGATTACACACATTTTTAGGTAGCTTGAAATGATTTTTACAAATAAATTTGATGGAAATTTGATTTTTATATATATATTTTTTACTAGATTTATATTTGAAAACTTAAGATTATATATTTTTTTAATTAATTAAAAGATTTTTAAGGTATAACTTATCTTTTGTCTCTATGTCTCCAACAAACATAATACACACATATATATAGATCTTTTTGGTAAACACGAATCTCTAGATTACGTTTTTTTTATGTTTCCATCTCGGGCGCCTGGGAAAAATTTTCAATCTCCCGTCAATATCGACTTCATCTTTCTCACAACAATGACCAAGTTCACATACTCAACTACAACAATATCAAAACATGGCTCATGAAACATCCACACCTCACTAGAACCACAACAACAATGTGGACACCAATTTATCGACCTTATCGCCGAAAGCCTTGACTGCCTTGTAGGAGGAGGAGATAGCAGTCGGAGTCCACGTCTTGTAGGTATGCAATTTTTTTTCATGGTCTACCCATTGGTCAAGATTGTGGTTCACAAAGAAGTTTAGATTTCGACCAATAAGTTTATTGAATATTCTATTCCCACGGAAGATTTTAGATTTTAGTATAGGGAGTGTGCGGTTTAGTTGAAAATTTTTTAGTACATAACTTTCATTTGTATGACTCAGTGGAGTTTAGCTATTACAAGGTATTTGTATGAGACTTAAGTTATTTTTAGTATAAGCGTGTGACAAAATATGACAAAGATTCCATCTAATACAAGGTATTTGTATTACTCATACTAATGAAGATTGAAGTTGCTATTAGTATGTGTGACAACAAATGACAAAAATTTTAACTATTTATAAGTAGAAGGTATTTACCGAGCTTAATATGAGGTTTACTTCATTTTAGCTATTTTGAATATAAGATATTTGCTTATTTAGTGCTTATAATTAAATATACTTTATGATTCTTGTTAATGTTGTTGGTGAAAATCAGTACATCAGGTACAACTTTTCTAGTTTCACTTTTTAATTATAATTCTTAGATTTTAAACTCTAAGATAGATTTATTTAATGAAATCATTTTATATATTCTTTTTTAAGAAATAGGTTTGATATTAACAATTTTATTTTTTTTTCATTTGCATCACGATAAGTACATTTTCTCTAAAAAAAATCAAATTTAGGAGATTTTAGGTGGTTTAGTTTACTAGATCTTATTTTTGGTTGTTAAAATTGTTTCAATATACCATATTATAGGAATTTGACAGTAGAGATAATTTTGTCAATTGTTGCATCTTAAAATCACTTTGATTATTTTTCTAAAATGTCATTTTATTTTTTTACCATTTATCCAATTACCTCTAAAAAATAAGAAACAAGAAACAAGAACCCAAAAACCAGAAAATTATCATACAGGCTCTTAGTTTCTCAATACACCTCCAAAGTCAATAAGTTGAAAACTTGTACAATAAAAAGTTTTCAAACTTGCAATATTTTAAACAAAAAAACCTGAAAAGTTCAGAAAGTACACTTCTATTTCATTTAGAGGTTGAAAGTTTAGATCCCACACCCTAATTTGTGACATAATAATTTTATGTGACGTAATGTGATACTTTCAAACGAAAGCTATATCATATAAGTGCTCGAAATATACTGTAAAGTGTCATCACACCACGAAAGAAAGCAAACAAAGTACGCAATAATCAATTTGATAACGCATAAAATCCTAACAAACGCTACCCAACAATAGTCAATACTAACGAAATGATGTCCATAACAGAAACATCAAACCAAACATTCGCAATAATAGTACATTGTAGTTGTTCTTCCCAAGTTTCAAACTGTTTGCCTATTGACTTGGGCTCCTATCTCCATTCGGTTCACTTCTGTATTCATCATGTCTTGGAGTTCGTCGTGGACTTCGGCTCCTGCTCCGGCTGACACTTTTACTCCGACTCCTGCTCCTACTCAGGCTTCGGCCTCTCACAGGGCTTGGACTTCGACTTCCAGCCCCTGCTGGACTTTGACTCCTACTTCTTGAACCATTGAGACGTGGAGATCGAGAGAATGACCTACCACGGCTCTGCTGTCGTGGGAAAGACCTCTCTCGACTATCCGGTCTGTCACGAGGGGACACTGATCTGAATTGACATGTAGAAAAATTGAGGCTCAAAAAAGGGTTCACGAAGATGTTATACATAATAAGAACTTGATATCAAATAGCAGTAGATTTTTAAAATACCTTGAATAAGCCTTTTGTTTTGGTGGGGGAGATGCATAATCATAACTACGGGACCTAGTCCTTGCATGGCGTGGAGGTGGTGAACGAGAATACCTCGCATGACGTTGAGCTGGGGAACGTGAATTTCGAGGTGAACGAGAATACCGTGGAGGAGATCTTCTTCGATCATGAAATCGTCCGCTGTTTGTATGACTGAAATATTAATTTTGTTTAACAGATGCAATACTGAACTTCAGTGTGAACTGTACCCAATTAGTAGGATGAGTGCTTTCACAGTCTATAAAAGCACTTTCCAAATCATTCATAGTATTCAGTTCGATAGTTAAAAGTGATTCCAAAGATTCCAACCAGTATAAAAATAATACTTAAAGTGCTTTTCCAAGCACGTGATGAACGTTAGAACTTAATTCAAAAGCTATCCCAAACTCCCATGAGAAGTGTTAGAAAACATATGCATAAGCAAATGCAGCAATAATTTGACACAAACATTCATGTCCAGTGTTTTTAAATGCCCAAGGTGCCTTAAGGCGCAATGGCCCTCTGGAGCCTAAGCACAAGGCGCACAAAAAAACACGGACTTTTTTTTTGTGAGGTGCACTATATATAAAAATATTACATTAAAAAAAGAGAGTATAATTGAAGTGGAAATATGGAAAAAAGGGACCAAAATACAAGAAATTTTGCATTTAGGTTTGGTAAACTTGATCCTTTTAGTTAATAAAGAAGGAAAATCCCTAATTATTACTATTTTTTAAAAATAATTGAAAAGCCCCAAGGTGCAAGGCTTTGATCCTTGGGGCTTCACAAAAGGCGCACGCCTAAGGCATGCCTTATTTTGTGAGCCTCGCTTTTCCAAGGCAAGGTGCCAAACCTGCACCTTGGGCCTAGGCGCGCACCCGAGAGGGCTTTTTAAAACACTGTTTATGTCTATAAAGTATCCCAAAATATGATACAAGGAAGCTTCATACCTTCCTCTTTCCCTTGCCCTCATATCAGATGGCTTCTTCCTATTTTCCTCAGCAAATACCACAGTCAATTCCCGACCAAGAAGAACACAACCATCCATCTGGTGTTTAGCATCAGCAGCATCTGCAGGATCTACATATTGAACAAAACCAAAACCACGTGGTTCTCTGCAAAATTGTTGCACAAAAGAAACAAAAGGGGAAATGTTACAAAACAAAAGTTAATGTAAAGCCACAGAATCAGGTCAGGTACTTGGCCTGCCATAAACCTTCTCTAATAAAACTGTCCACCATATCCCTTGCAATATGGAAGGTCTGTGTGATAATAAAGCAAGCACTAGGCTGCTGACCTTGCATGTGTCAGATTTAAGATGACTTGAAATTCTTCAAGACTTGGGAACATCTTCTATGTATTCAAATCCAACTTCCTTCCAATCTTCACTACCATTAACATCATCTTCAATAGAACTCTAATTACTTGATGTCTTCTTCAAAACATTAGTTTCACTGTTAAATCTTCAAACATCCAAAAAAACAGACCTAATATGTGATAAGGGGAAAAAAATAGAAGAAACAGAAAGAAATGCCCCTATAATCAGATGCATAATTTGAAAGACGGCGCATTAAGAAGGATCTACTTCAGAAACTTCAGCAATGACTTTATCCAAGGATTGTGCTAAAAACATTTTGTTCAAAAGAAGCAGGAAAAATATTGAAAATATGCGTTCTAATACCACTAATTCTAAACCAATATGAGAAAGCAACAAAGAAAATATATTATATCAAACATTTATCAGAGACTAAAACTGTGGTATAAAATTTACAGAATTACTCAAAAACCGTATGCACAAATCATAATATTGTATTTTTGCTAATTCAAATATTAACACCAGTACCAAAGAATCTGCGAGTCCTACATACAGCTCAGACGTGCTCACCCAGTATAATAATCCTTTGGTAGGTATATGTCCTTAATAGCACCAAACTGTCCAAATGGTCTACGAAGATCCTCAGGCCTGTGTCAAAGAATAAATCCAAATTAGTGACAGACCAGGTTTCATCATATTCTTACTATAAATTGAATATTAAACAGCACGTTGAATATACTTGATCAGCAGGAAGAATAGCAGTATGCAGTAAATGTGTTTTAAGAAAACAGTATGCAGTTAAAAAAATTGGTACCAGAACACGAACAGTAGTATAGAGATCTATTCCAAGTCGCAAACTACACAGAAGCTAAAGCAACTTGCAAATCAGAACAAGATCATGCAAGATTAAATTCCTATATTCGGATACCAAAGGTCTTCTCTCATTTCCTGGATGCAGGTCAGAACTGAATCACTGATGCACCAAAAGGGAGAAGAAAAATGAAAGAAAATCCACTGAATTAAAATAACTCAGCTTCTGTCTTAGAAAAAATCAAAGTCTGGCTAATGTGGTGGATTGCACGCTATGTACTCAGGTCAGACAGCGTTTTCAAAGTGGGACATCCTTAGTTGCATTGCAACCACTCTCCAAGGCTTAAACATGAGGTTAAGAAAAACGAAGTTCGCAAAAGTTCAGAACAAAAATTTTCATGTAAAAATCGAACAGAATTATGAACAATAATTTCATTTAAAAAAGAACCAAAATTTTTTACAAAAATCGGAGCTTTTTCACGAGATTCTGGAAGATATAACAATAGCTTTCAAAAGAAGGAGAGAAAACGAGAGAATAAAGTACAATTAATCCCGAGACATGGCACAAGTGCACAACAAAGCATTATTGAGGGGTGAGTGCCTTGCCCCAAGTGAAGGGAGCGGCCTTCAGATACTCTGTAGGCCATAAATAAATTGAAGGCCTTATAAGACAATGAAGGGGACTATCAAGAGTTCTTTGGTCCATTGCATTTTGTTTCTTTCATAGCCCTCGGAATAGGAAATTTCATGATTATTGTAAGATTCTAATGCTTTGAGAGAGGGCCATTTTTAACTGCCTTAGATTATGTGATGCATTATTTCCCCTATCTATACACCTTTGCTGTACAAAGGACTGTCTACTATCAAAACAAAATCAAATAAAGCAACCCTTCTTCCTCCTACAGACTTTCTAGGGCAACAAAATTGGTCACACTAAACGGAAGGAACTTTGAGGGAAAAATAATAAACATGAGCATAACTACAGAACAAACTTATCAAGAACAAACCTGCAGTCATGGCTAAGATTACGGACTAGAAGGCTAGTGGGAAGGTCTCTTCCACGTCCCACATAGCGCCCCCTAGGGCTAGGGCTCCGACCCCTTCTTCCATAACCCCTTGGCGGCGATGGAGTATAACTCCTACCCCTCATTTTTACAGCAACCAATGACAAAGGCCCGCAATCCAAGAATCTCGCTGCAGCTGAGCAAGTAAAGAAAAGCATTGAAGAGTATTTTAACATGTAACGAGAAATTCTAAAGGCAGCTGTATTGATCCAAAATCGTTTCTTTTATACTGAAATCGATGACAGAAAGCGAAGTACATGGCTACCACATAACAAGAAACGCTAACTTGAACCCCATTATGGCATACGAAATCACAGATAAAAAATTGGGGAAATTAGCTCAAAATGGCGAAGCGGGAATAGATCAATAGAAGAATCGCGGTAATTATGTGAATGTGAGTGCTTGGAAGAGAGAGTTAGAGAGAGAAACCTTGAAGAGAGAGTGAATCGGCGGCAGAGGAAGAAGAAATTAGGGCTGGAAGATGAAATTGAAATCTTCAATGGAGAAACAGACGGCGGTGCTTCAGATTTGTAAGTTTAGGGCATCAGATTTCCGCTGTACATAAATAATACAACAGAAAGTAAAAAGGCGCGGAAAGTAGCGACGTCGTTTTAGTGAGAGGGTTATCATTTTCTCTCTCTAAATTATAGAAAGTATATCTCAATTTTTACCTTCTTTCCAATGCTATTAAATTTTAATCGTAAAAAATCCATGAAGTGTGGAAAAAATAAGAAACAGAATTATCACTAATATAAATAATTAACATTTTAACTTTTTTTTTTTTTTTTAAGTGTAACCACTAGATTCTCACTCGTGAACCTCTTTGAGATCCTAGTGAATCTGTTCTTAACTTAGGTATTAGAGATCAGCGTAGATATAATTATTTGGTTTGTTTTACAAATTTGGTGATTTAAATGATTATTTAGTTGAGTTATAATAATTTGTGTTTCAGTTATAGATTATTTTAGTTTGGGTTATAATAGTGATAATAAATACCTTATCAAAGAATAAAAAAAATGATAAATATAAAATAGTAAAAACAGTAGCAAATGGAAGTTTTAAAATAGTATTGACAGCAGCTAATTGAGAAATATGAAATAATATTTACTGTAACAAGAAATGGTTATTATAGTCTTAGGATAGTTCTTGCTCCAAATGCATTCTCAATGTCTAATTGGTGTTCTTAAAATATATGGGGGATGAATAGCTCTACAAAGGGATATTGCTTTTCATCCCTTTAGTGTTGCATAGCAGTGTGTGAATAGTTATAGACCCATTGGTTTGGGGCGTATCTAGGTTCTTTGGAAAATAGAGAGCTATTCCCTTTCACCTATTGCTATAACTCAGTTTATTTATGGATAGCTTTGGGATTTGTAGTCTCCATGTAATTTGTGCTTATGCTTCAAATTATTGCGAGAAAGGTAAAAGTGATTGTGACCTAGTCAGATTTTGATGTTATCTTTTATTGACTAATGCCATTGTTTAGTTTTGATGAATTGATAACTACCAAAAGGTGTTATCTTATTCCACTTAATTCGAGTTCATTATATGATTTTACGTGTTTATTCTATAATTTTGTAGGTAGTGAACACTTAAGGGATAGAATTGAATATTAGAGCAGAAAATTAGAACGAACCAAAATGGAGCTCTAGAACATCAACCGTGAAGAAAGGAGGAAAAAATGACAAGAATACCCCTGTCAAAGAGCTTAAGCGCCCAATCGGCACTCATCGAGGCGCCAAAACCAGTAGTTGCCTAATTGTGTAGCGCCTCGGTGCTACCATAGAGCGCCTCGACTCTACGAACGTTGACGGAAGAAGATTGCACGTACCAACATAGCTTGGTGCTATGACAAAAGGTATCAGCACTATGCTGCTCTGACTATTATATATATAAATTTTTGCTGATTTAGGTTAAGGACCCTCAAGATTGTAGCCTCTAGTTCATTATTTTCTCTGTATGTTTCATTCCCAACGCTTTCCTATTTGTATTCTATTTTATCAATTCTTGGATTGATCTTGGCACACCATGAGTGGATAGTTAAGCTCTCTTCTAGTTTATAGTAGGATGGAAACTCATTTTATCTTGGTTGTGAGCCTTGTATTTTGTGGTTGTTTGCTAGATTTTTATTGTTCTTGATGCAATTTTAACTTCTATGCTCAGACTTGATCACCCATCATCTTTTCTTTATTGGCTAGAGAGAGATGCATCCATATATATTAATCTCATTAGGGCATACTAGAGAGAGATGCATCTATATGTGTTGATCTCATTAGGACATAGATTAAAGCATGTTTGTATGTAAATTATAGGTTGTTTAGGACAATCCTTTTACAACATTGCATAATTAATCATTTTAAGAATGGAATCAATTAGTAACTATTGGGATTTATGTCCTAAATCTCGTAGTTTGATTTATTTATTCAATAAAATAAGGAGTTATTTTATTTAACATTTAAAATTGTGTAAATCTAATAAACTAAGATCCAAGATTATTTCATTTAACTTGAATATTATGTGGTTGACATATAGGTGCATCTTGTTCAAGTGATAATCTAAATGGTCTATAGTATATTACCTTGTAAAAAGTATGTGGATAAGGTTGTTAGGATATACAAGCATGCAACGGACACAAATAGAATCAATAAGCACTCTAATTACATTTAATTTGAGTTCTATAAGCATGCTTAAACATAAATTTAAGAAGAGGGTTTCTTAACAACATACCTTTGATGAATTCTTCTAATTTCAAGCTGCTCTTCATGTGATTCCCGCTCCAATTCAACAATGAACCACCAAAAGATCTTCTCTACTATTCTCAACCTTGAATTTAAGTGGTGGAACTCCAATTAGAGTGAATTTGTGAAAGGTTTTTGGTAGAGATGAATTTTTGCAACAGTTTTCTCAAGAACTAAAAAATTCACACCTCCAATCTTTAATTTTAGAGCTTTTATACACAAAGTGTATGCAAGCACTCAAACTCAGCTCAATGCTAGCAGCAACTTGATGAAGAAGTGGGATTTGTGTGTAAATTTGGAAGGAACACCTCCTACTGGGTATAAATGTGGGAAGAACCCACTCAAACCAAATTTTTATTTTTCCAATTTCAAATTTTAATCAATTCTAAAATTAACTAAAATTTGACTAAAGGTATTGCAGAGAAATTTTGTCATATACAGAAATTTTAATCAATTGGTTTGGTGATTGGATCACAAACCAATTGTTCATTAGAGGATCAGTGGAACTTAAGGAGCAAGACGTAATATCAGGGGTAAAACAATGTATTGACTCAGTCGTTATTACGAATAATCTGTGAAGGGTCGACTTACTAATTATGGTAAAATCAAGTGGACATAAATATATTTACAGTGAGGAGAGTGCAGCTATCGAGCTATAGTGGTATGACTTGATAGTTAACGAATACTGATTAATTTGGTCTAAAGTGTTTTAACCAATTAATCTTAAATCTAATTGGATAACTATCAAGTCATACCACTATAGTGTTTTAGACCAAATTAATCAGTATTCGTTAACTATCAAGTCATATCACTATAGCTCGATAGCTGCACTCTCCTCACTGTAGATATATTTGTGTCCACTTGATTTAACCATAATTAGTAAGTCGACCCTTCACAGATTATTCGTAATAACGGCTGAGTCAATACATTGTTTTACCCCTGATATTACGTCTTGCTCCTTAAGTTTTACTTATCCTCTAATGAACAATTGGTTTGTGATCCAATCACCAAACCAGATCTCTCTCGGGCCAATGAGAGGGTGGGGCCTCTTGTTCAAGACCTGGATTCAAAACTTAAGAGAACAGCATTTCTTCTATCTCTAAAACGGGTAGGCATGAATTCCTTATTGCACCCTATGTCCCTAGCTATCTACCTAGTCTTATCTCTAAATGGGAGGTATATTGAGTCGACGCTGTTGAGCAAACCCTCACCTATGTAAATCTAAGGATAATTTTGAATGAACAAGAGTTCATAGTTAGCTCAGGATTAAGATCGAGTTACCTAGGTCATCTAAGCGAAATAGTCAATCTTAAACAGTAAACAGGGTTAGAAAGTAAGAGTGACTTATTTCTTGGTCGGATCTTATGCAAACTCATTACATAAGACGCCTCCACTCCTCATGTCAATACATGAACGAATAAGGATCACTTTGTTTGTAGCACCTTTACAACAACTTGTAACAACAATAGAGTGGGCCGCATCCAATAGCGTTACCAAAATAAGGCACCCAACCTTATTCGTATATTATAGACCATTTTGACTATTTACTCGAACTTGATTCACTTTTATGTCTCCACATAAAGTTCAAATATGCATATAATAGTCATTGATCTTAGTTTATTAGATTTAGACTGTATAATTACAATTTATAGATTCAATAACAACTTTATTGAAGAAATGTTGAATAACATCTTTATTGATAATAGATTTTGTTTAACTTTACAAACTGCGAGTTTTTAGGACATACAACCCAACAAAGGTTAGATATCTTATCCTGGTAACACTATGAATACGACTCACTTTGTAATCATTGCAAATGATTTAATCCAATATGTTTAAGTAGAGACATACAGTGTGGGTATCTTATACATAGAGTTTGTATAAGACTAGACCGTCAAATAATTGATCTCTCTTTGTAACACCATTTTTTAAAAGATTAATATTTCATAGGATGACTATATGTAACTCAATCTCAATCCTTAGTGAGTTATGGACTCTTGCCTATGAAGACTTGTCCTTTGATTTGTATGGGTGAGAGTGGCATGTGTTGTCGACTCAATAAGCCTACCTTTTTGGGAAAAGAACTAAGTGGGGAACTGAGAACATAGCTACACAGGATGGAATTCACTCGTACCGGAAGTGTGTGAATGCTTGTGCTTCAATATCTATTGAAGAAAACAAGAATGTAAAACAAATAAGCATGTTGTAATTTGATTAAAAAAATGTAGAAATACTCAATTTTGAAGACCATTCTTCAAGCGATTCTCCTGTCAAGATGTTTCGAACACCACTACTAATGTATCTTTTGTTGGGATTGGTGTCCTAATTCTCTCGGAGTCTCGTTGTTTGTAATTATACACATTGTTTCTATAAAATAAGTGCTATTTCATTCTGGCATTTACTCATATCCAATAAACAAAGTTCCATGGTTATCTTATGTAAACTTAAGCATGTATATGAGATATACAAGTGGATCATGCCTTAAGTAATAATCTAAATAGGTTTGTAGTATAAGGATTAAGGTGAGATACCTGATCCTGATGACACTACGGATACGGCCCGCTTTGTAGGGTTTGCAAGTGTTATAAACTACTACAAATGGTAGATCCTGACCATTCATGTGGAGACATGGGAGCGGGGGTGTCCTATACAAATAGTTTGTATAAGACCGGACCACGAGATCGTTTCTGTATGTAACGCTATTGATATTGGAGACTAATATCTCACCTAAACGACTATAGGTAACATGACCTCAATCTTGAGTGTTTTGAAAACTTCTGCCTTTGAGGTTGGTTCTTTGATTAGTATGGGTGAGAGTGGCCAGATTGCCAACTCAACATGTCTACCTTTTTAGGGACTTGTCTGATTTGGGAGCTGGGAACTCAGTTACACAAGATGGAATTCACTCCCTCCCCAAAGTAGGGGCAAGTAAATAGATTGCTCCCTTAAGAACTTATTCCGAGGCTTGAACATAGTGGCCACAACTTCTCTTTGGAAGAGAGGACTCAGTCATAGTAGGACTATGACTTATGTTCATTAGAGGGATCAGTGGTACTTAAGGAGTTAGATGTAACTACAGGGGCATAACGATTATTGGTCATGCTGTACTTACGAACGATCTGTGAAGGGTTATCACACTGTTGATTGGATAAGATGGACGCATAATATATCTGTGGTAAGGAGAGTTCAGCTGTCGATCTTTAGTGGAGTGCCTGACAGTTAACGGATGGTGGATCTTGTGACTAAAGAGTTTAATTAGTTTTTACGTACGGTTGAAGCTTCGAGCTACAGATCCATAAGGTCCCCTTGGTAGCTCAATGGATTCAAGTTGAGGATCAGTTCTTGGTATTGATTTGAAATGTTCAAATTGACAAAAGGTATTTCGATTATATATGATATGATCGGCGTGGTGTATGAGATACATCAAGTGGAGGATTAATGTAAATGAGATTTACATTAAGTACCATGAAATAGAAAAAGAGCTATGGTTTATATGTTTCATGAGATGAAATATTAAAACTATAGGTTATAAACATAGTATAGTAAGTTAGTTATCATATATATTTATAATAATATTAATTATTGGATAATTATCTCTTTTTCTCTAATAATCAATTGAGTGAGAGGTTAATGGTATCCGTGAGATAAAAGGAAAAATATTTTCCTAAATTTGGAAGATGTCAATTTGAGATTTCCAATCTCGGAAAGTTCTCATGGAACAGACTGTTAAGTAATTCAGATTTACTAAATGACAGCTTGGAGAGACTAGACGAGCGTAGAGTGTTCCTACATGATAGACACTTAGCTGGACGATTAGCTAAACGATCGCATAACTTTAGCTAGACGATTAGCTAAACGATCGCATAATTTTAGCTAGACGATTGCATAGTTTTTGATAAACGATTGGGCATTGACCTATACGATAGACTTTATCATCTCCCACTTGCTCAACCGTTTACACGATTGTTTTCCTCTGGTCTCATCCTCTAATCAAGTCCACACAGAGCCCGCACTCTGGATTCTCACACTAAGAATACCATGGTAACCTTTTTGGTGGTGTTTTACTCAACTCGACACAATCAAGGTTCTGTGGAGGCGGTTCGTGGTATTTGGGATGTTCGTGATCTTGGAGATCGTGGTGTTTGAGTTCGTCGTGATCGTCCAGTGTAGAGTTCGTGTTGTTTGAGTGTTCGTGATCGAGGGATCTTAAAGATGAGTCTTCAAAGATATGTTAATTCTATCCCTTGATATGTAGTAAAACATGTTGTAATTTCTGTTTTGCGCATAGCCTATTGTTTTCTTTTGTGACTGTAATTGTGTATGTTCATATATGATTGAAATTTGGAAAGATCCTTCCACTGCTCATGGAAATCCTCATGTTCGATTTCCTTCATCTTTGCTGTTCTCTGGTAGAATCGTGGCTTGTGGGAGCCCTTTTGGAAGTATGAGGAAAAGAGATTATTTCTTGAGAGAATGAGAGAGTTAAGATTAGAGAGGAAGAAGAAGATGCAAAAATAAATAAATAAATAAATAAATAAATAAATTCTTATCTCTTTCTTCATTTCACGTTGAGAGAAGGGAGAGGGAGTTATCCTCTTCCACTAACTCTCAATAACTCTCCATATGGGGATTTATTTTTTTATTTATTATTATTAATATAGATTATATCAAAATTTAAATTAAATTAATTAATAATATTTAATAAATCTAATTTATTAATTAATTAAATATCATATATTTAATTAATATTATATTTAAGTCTTATTTTTTTCCCTATCATAATATATAGTTTTAATATGAATCTTATTCATATTAATTTTTAACTTATAGTTTTAATATAATTCTAATTTTTTAACTTATAGGGTATCGTCCTTAGGGACCGGTGTGAGCGAAATTTTCCTAAACTTAGTTATTACAATTCTTCGTTAATTTTATTCAGGTAACCCAAAAGATGAATTTTATCTATAACTATGACTAATGAAAACTCAACCACACACACAAGAATAAATTCAGAGCAAAAAGATTCCAGGGTGTTGTTTCATTTAGGGAATACAATGAATATGACGTGCAATTGATTGAAATTGATAGATTGAGGCTAGAAGTTCCAAAATCAGGAAATCATATCTCGAGCTCAAACCCTCCTAATAACTACCCATCGACTCGAATCTTTTCTATCGCTTGAATAGTTACAGCATTAAGATACTTCAATCGCACCTCTTATTATTCTAAGTTCATTCTCATGCAATTTCGAATAACAATTTAAATTATTGGGTCCAACGAATTAAACTCTCTCTCGAGACATCTAATTAACTTAGGTTCATTCAATTAATGGCCAGTTAATCAAAAGCATTAAACACAAATAATTTATAAATCTATGCAAAATCAATCAACTGTAAATTCAATATTCAAAGTAACATTCCCTAAAATCCACAAACACCCTAGAATAATAGAGTTTAGCCACACATGATTCCAATAACAAAATTCCACAAATAATCAATCATTAAAGAAAAATGTAAATTAACATAGAAGAATGATCTCCCTTCAATAAGTCTGAATTCCAATCACAATCTCCTTGACTCTCACCACGAATCTTGTGTTATTCTTCAACAAAACAGCACAATCATGATCAATCTTCCCATCATGAATAGCCCAAAGACGATCTTGGATTAACTCTTAACTGAAATCTTGAGTCTTCCATAAAAAATGATCAGAACTACTATAATTCGGCTTTTGTACGGAGTACAACCGCTCAAAATCGGCTTTGCCTCTTTTCTCCCTTTTTCCTAGTGGCGCAACATCGTTATTTATATATGCTCGCAGTGTTGCAACACTACGCTGACGTCATGCCAATCGTGTGTAGAAGTCATAGTGTTGCAACGCTACAAACAAGCGTTGCAACAGTGCCCTGCTCCAAATTGCTCTCAGGTCTGCAGCGTTGCAACGCTCGGCCAACGCTGGCTTCTCCAAATTGCTTTCCAAACTCACCTCTTTTCTTGATCTTGGGTCCTTGATTTCTTCCTAATTCTATAGTTAACCCGTAATTGCTCAAAATTGGAGTTTTGCCTCGAGTTTTTGCTCATTTTCGCACAACTACTCCTGATGCTTGGCTTCCTAAAATCACTCAATAAACCATATCAAACCAAACAAAAAAATAGCAATAGTAGCTCTAAATTTGAAGGTAATAAAAACACTTTTTAGATACTTTTCATCTTCCTTGGGGAGTGTAATTCTAGACAAAGGTGGCATCTCGAAGCTTCAAATGATCGAAGATTTAAAGAGATCGTTGGGTTGCGATTCCGGATTCGAGGACGAGAGTCAAGAACACGATTTACAATTTCTTCCCTATTTTATTTTCTGTCCTTTGTGTTTGGAAACCTCATAAATGGTCTATGATTGTGTTGTAATCATGAGTGATTGATTTGAATTTCTAGGGTGTTGATTTAGTTTTATGGATTGTGAAAACTAAATTAGTTGCTTCTTGGATTGAATTTATGCACAATTATTTTAGCATGTTTGTTCTTAATGCTTTCGATTAACTGATCACTAATTGAATGCTCTTTACTTAATGTCTATCTCAAGAGAGAAGGTGTTGAGTTGGATCTAGCATGTTAAACTGTTAATCGAGTTTGCATGAGAGTGATAGGAGATTAATAGAGATTGTTGAAGGAGGAACTTAATGTTGTGGCTAATCAAGCGATAGAAGAGATTCGAGTCGATAGTTAGTCATTTGAAAGGGTTGAGCTTGAAAGAGGATTCCTGGATAAAAGATTTCTAGATCTATAATTTGCATGAATCAATCTAAGGTCAAAATAATTAATTTGGTTAATCCGTTTAATGAAATCATATCTTAGAATGTGTCTTTGTCTAGTTTCACCACAGTTTTATCTTTTTTTTTTTTTTGCTTTTTAGGATTAGATTAGATTAATTATCATCATAGTCCAGTCACCTAAATAAAATTAGAAGAATCTCTGAATAGCTAAAAGAGTCAAACCACTTCCACAAAGGACAATACTCAATCTCTTGACCATTTTACTATATTATAATTTGATGTGTGCGCTTGCGCTACCATCAATATACTATAAACCTTTTAGGTTATCATTTGAACACGATCCAACAGTATTTCTGTCACATATTGTTCAAGTTACATTAAATAACCATGAATCTTAGTTTATTGGATTAAATTATGCAAGACTATTAAATGAAAAAAAAATACCTTTTTATTTTATTACTACATAATAATGTTTACAAGATTACAAACTGTGAGATTTAGGACATAAATCCCAACAGTTCATTAGAGGATCAGTGAGACTTAAGGACCCAGCTATAATTATGAATGACTCGTGATGGATCAACTTGCTGGTAATAGTTATATCCATGAACACAAAAATATTATAGTGCAAAGATGTAACTATGGGTCTTTATCGGAGTGATCCATAATTAATGATTGTTAATTAATTTAATTAACTCATTCAATTAATTAATCTTGAATCATTGAGGTTTCTAATCTGTCGATCCATTAGGTTCCTCTACTAGCTCGCTAAGGGTAAAACAAGGATTAATTAGTTTTAGAAGAATTTGAAATGTTCAAATTATAAGGAAATATATGTTAATTGTATGCGATACAATTAATATAGTGCATCATTATATTATAAATTTAATTTTTGAGATTCAAAATTAAACTATATAACATGAGAGATTTAAATACATTTGAATAAGATTCAAATATTAAATAATATGAATCAGATTCATATTTAAACTATAGGTTAAATTTAATGTGAATGGAATACACATTAAAACTATAGGTTATGAGAGGAAAATACATTTCAATATGATTCAAATTTAGTATTAACTAGATATATAATATTTAATTAATTAAGGTTAATTAATTAAATTAATTAATAATTATTTGATTTGATTTTAAATTAAATTAAATAAAACTCTCCTGTAGTTATATAAGAGTTGAAGAAAGTAGAGTGAGGGAAGTTCACTCCTTTCTTTCATGCTATACAGAGATCTCTCTAAAGGAAATCGAAAACGAGATTTTTGTGAGCAGCGGAACAAGACTATTCGAAATTACAATCATGAATAAACAACACATTTACAGTCGACTTCAAACAAACGGTTATGCGATTCATACAGAAATTACAACATGTAAAATACAAAGGAATAGAGAGTAAAACTCTACGTACATAGGTAGAAGTTTCTCCCGCTTCGTTACGCGACTCTGATCGAACAACAACAACCACGAACGCTCAATCTACATGACCGCAACACAACACGAACACCGCACGAACACTTCGTGCTCGTCCTCAACGATCTCCTCAGTCACGAACTCTTCCGCAACACGAATGAACACCGCGCTCGTCCTCAGCGACACGAACAACCTCCACAACACACGAACGGCCTCCAGAAAACCTCGACGAAGTCGAGTCGAGTTTGACACCACCAACAAGGCGACCTTGGAATTCTCGGTGTGAGAATCCAGAGGGTGGGCTCTTTTCGGGCTTGGTATGAGGCAGACGAATGGTGGAAAGAACGATCGCGTACATGACTGGATAAGTGGGAGATGGCTGAGACCTATTGCATAGGTCGATGTCCAATCTTTTAAATAAAGCTATGCGATCGTTTAGCTCGGTCTGTCGCGTACAGACTCTACACGATCATTTACCTTGAGCTTGCGATCGTCTAACAAAGCTATGCGATCATTTAGTAAACATTGCACGATCATTTAGCTCACCCAGCTGTTGTTTAGTAAATCTGTATTTACTTGACGACTACCGCTAGTTTCTATACGTCGAAAGAAAACTCAAAATTCTTTTCAATCTTTTGCAAAACCCCTTTTTCAAAATAGAAAACCACTTTCCTTTTAAACTCACGGTTACCATGATCCAATAACCACCCACTACTTTGGTTATTTAAAAGAAAAGGTATTAATTATCTAATTATTAATATTATTATAAATATAAATGATAACCAACTTATCATACTATATTTATAACCTATAGTTTTAATATTTCATCTCATGAAACATATAAACCATAGTTCTTTTTTTTATTCCATGGTACTTAATGTAAATCTCATTTATATCAATCCTCCACTAGATGTATCATATACTTCATATCGATTATATCATATATAATCAAAATACCTCTTATCAATTTGAACATTTCAAATCAACACCAAGAACTGATCCTCAACATGAATCCAAGCTACTAAGGGGACCTCATGGACCTATAGATCCGAAGTTCCAAAGGTACGTGAATAACTAACTAAACAATGTGTATCTTTACAAAGCAACGAGACTCCGGGAGAATTAGGACACCAATCCCAACAATCTCCCACTTGTCCTAATGACTCGGGAGACTAATATACAATACAATATAAAATTGTACAATATACAATAAACTAGGGCATACTCCAGTATCATCTCCCATTTTCCCTAGACAAGATGCCATATGTCCCATAGACCCAAACTCTCCAGGTGACCCTCAAACACGTTAACCATGAGGGCCTTTGTGAAGGTATCAATAACGTTGTATCCCGTAAGGATCAGATCCTTAGCCTTAGCTCTATACACAAACATGTAGACCCTCTTTCTCCGAAGATACTTGAGGATCGTCCTGACCGCCGTCCAGTGATCAAATCCTGGATTGGACTGATACCGACTGACAATCCCTACTGCATAACAAATGTCGGGTCGAGTACACAACATTTCATAATTAAGCTTCCTACAGCAGAAGCATAGGGAATCCGTCTCATCTCCTCAACTTCTTGAGGTGTCTTAGGACATTGATCCTTAGACAGAATGATTCCATGCCTGAAAGGTAACAAACCCTTCTTGGAATCCTGCATCCTGTACCTAATCAACGGTTGATCAATGTACGATGCCTGAGACAAGGCTAACCATTTGTTCTTGCGATCTCGAAGGATCTGGATCCCGAGAACATACTGTGCCTCTCCCAAATCTTTCATTTGGAACTGGGCAACTAGTCAACTCTTAATGTCAGTTAGATATCCTACATCATTCTCAATGAGTAGGATATCATCCACATATAGTACCAGGAAAGCTACTGAGCTGTTGATGATCTTCTTGTAAACATAAGGCTCATCAACATTCTGGTCAAAGCCAAACGACTTGACAGCAGTGTCAAATTTGATGTTCCAAGATTGAGATGCTCGTTTTAGCCCATAAATGGACCTATTAAGCTTGCAAACTTTTTGCTCTTGATCTGGAACTACAAACCCCTCTAGTTAAGTCATATAGATGGTCTCCTCAAGATTACCATTCAGAAAGGTAGTCTTGACGTCCATTTTCCATATTTCATAATCATAAAATGTGGCTATGGACAGGAGAATCCTGGTAGACTTTAGCATAACAACAGGTGAGAAAGTTTCCTCTTAGTCAACTCTTTCAACCTGGGTATAACCCTTTGCCACGAGTCTAGCCTTAAAGGTTTGCACCTTTCCATCTACACCTTTCTTTTGCTTATAGATCCACTTGCACCCAATAGGTTTGACCCCATCAGGTGGATCAACAAGCTCCCAGACATTATTGAAGTACATAGACTCCATTTCCTGGTTCATGGCCTTAACCCATTCATCTTTGTCAACATCCTCCATTGCTTTCTTAAAAGACAACGGATCCTCGACCCCATCATTCGTAATGATGTTTTGGGCTTCAGTCAAACCCATGTAGCGATCCGGTGGGTTCATAACCCTACCACTACGTCAAGGCAGTCTCAACTCTTGAGCTGGTTGACTAGACGTCCCGACCTCAACAACTCTTGTTGATCTGTCGGCCTGTTCAACAACTCTTGTTGAACCCTCAGCAGTCTCAATCTCACTAGAGATCTCACGTAAAACAAGCTTACTTCGTAGCTTATGATCCCTCATGTGATCTTCTTCCAAGAAGATAGCATTAGTGGAAAGAAACACTTTGTTCTCATTTGGATCATAGAAGTATCCCCCTCTCATTTCCTTGGAGTAGCCCACAAAGAGGAAACCTTCGAATGCGGTTCCAACTTCTTTGGGTTAGTTGCTAGCACATGTGCCGGACAACCCCAAATCTTGAAGTGGCGTAAACTACCTTTACGGCCTCTCCATAACTCAATAGGTGTTTCAGAAACACTTTTTGAGGGAACGTTGTTCAGGATATAACATGCAGTCTGCACTGCATAACCCCAAAACGAGTCTGGAAGATGAGCATAACTCATCATAGACCAAACCATGTCCAACAAGGTCCTGTTTCTCCTTTCTGATACACCATTCTGCCGAGTTGTACCAGGGGCCGAGAGTTGGGACGCAATCCCATGTTCTATCATATAGTTCTAGAATTGGAGGTCTATATACTCTCCACCATGATCAGATCGTAGTGTTTTTATCTTCTTACCTAACAAGTTTTCAACTTCAGCCTTATACTCCTTGAACTTGTCAAGGGCTTCAGACTTATGTTGCATTAGGAAGAGATACTCAAATCTTGAATAACCATCTATGAAAGAGATGAAATATTCATACCCACCTCGAGCTTTAACATTCATCGGACCATAGAGGTCTGAATGTACAAGCTCCAAGGCTTCCTTGGCTCTGTAACCTTTTCTAGTTAAAGGTCGTTTGGTCATCTTGGCTTCGAGACATGATTCACATACCAGCAATGAGTTTTCTTCTAAACTCTTTAGTAGTCCACATTTCACCAACTTCTCAATCCTATTGAGGTTGATGTGACCTAACTTTAGATGCCAAAGATGGGCGTTTTTCTTTGGAGAAACCTTTGGTCTTTTAGCTGTTGTTGCCGTACTGAACATTTCAGTGTTAAACAAGGCTTTTATGACTAACGACCTTAGTACATATAAGTTATTTTCCATTGAACCAGAACCAATCTCCATTCCATTCTTGAAAATAAACACTTTATTCTCAGAAAAAGAGACGGTATAACGTTGTTCAATGAGACAAGAAACCGAGATTAAGTTCCTCTTAATATGAGGAACTACAAAAACATTATCTAGTAACAGATAACATTTCTTGTCAACAAATAACTTTAGCCTGCCTACAGCAACAGTTGAAACAACCTCACCATTACCGACTCGAAGAGTCATCTCTCCCTGTGGCAACGTTTGCCAGGAACTAAATCCTTGGTAAGAGGAACTGACATGATTCATAGCACCTGAATCGAGGATCCAGGTAGAATTATCATTCTCTACCAGACATGTCTCTAAGACCAATAAATCATATTTACTGTCTTGTCTCCTCTTTTGGAGAGTAGTGAGATGGAGGTCGTTTGCAAAGAAATTCGTTTCACACGATTCTTTCCACTGTAATAAATCAGTCATTTTTAAAAGCTTTAAACGGAAATACTAACAAGTTGCTGAAAAGAAAAACACATTCACCTACGTTAGGTTTTAAGCAAATACCCGTTGTAAAACAAAACAACATCCAATAAGGTTTTAGCAAAACTAACATGAACCCCGTGTGACATCTAGTTTTGCAATGACGCTTCAAAGGTTTAGGACAAAAGTCGCCAAAGGGAGGTCGGTTATCCCTCCTCTGAATTGAGAAGATCTTAACCAGTCATTAATACCAGAACAACTCTTGTTCCTATAACGACTAGCCATCATTGATTTGGCCAAGAGATCATTAACTTACTTAACAATCTCCCGTAAGTGTGACCTGCCATTTTAAGCCCCAGAGGTCCGTCCTAAAAGGCCAATCCTAAGGGAAAAAATCCGATTGGGCTAAAACCTAAAGTGACCCTGTCCATTTCTGGAGTTCACCTTGATAAACCAACTGCACAAAACCCTTCCTAAGGGGGCCGCTACCAGGGCAACACGAGGGCATATAGAATGATCTCACGGCTTAAACCAATGATAGAGACCATAGGACGTGTTGACACACACCCTTTACCCACTTACTATAAATACTCTCTCCGTCCACCTTGATATTGACTCATGCAAACACCATTCTAAGGGAGATACATCCTAGGGCATCTTGAGGCCAAGCATGAATCTCACGGTGTGAACATACAGGGAGAAACGTGAGTGGAATCATAGACATATCTGATACGCCTCCTCCTCCCACTGAGTATTTTAAAACCTAGGGTTTAGTTTACTTAGAAAAAACACGACTAAGGATTTTAACTAAGTGGCTTTTAGGTTTTCCCAAGAGTAACTTTTACCTTGGATAGTTGAACAACTTTTGATCATCATCCATTAAACTCTTTAATGGAGTCTTTGACCAAAACGTCGCATGCTTGTTGAAAATTTATCTAATTCACCTTTCCAGGTAGGTTCCAAGATAGGAGTGTTACGTTTCCGTTAACTTAAGAATACCAGCCTAGCCAGAACCCGCCTTAGACAAAAGGTCCCTTATAGATAGGTTTACAACAGATTTAATCTTTTATTCCAACCAATTTGAAAAGATTAATCTAGGTTACTCTTTAGAACCACTTGAACTTAGGTCTATCTCAATCCAATTTTAAAACCTTTTTAAAAAAAAACTTGAGTTCACCTTAAGTTCGCATGCAACTCTAGATTTTAGGTCTAATTTCCTTTATAACACTTATAAACGGAAACAACCACAATGCTAATCTAACACATGCAAGGCATTCATAATGATTATAAACAACGTAAGTGTCATGCTCAATGCATTGTCCATTCATAGCTACTTCTTTTATATAACACTTATACAAAACAGTAATGAAACAAGCAAAACATGCTTCCATTCACCCTTAAACTATAACGTTTATAAGAAAAGGATGATGCATGATAATGCTCATTGCATGCAAAATATAACTCTTATATTTCATGATGCATGCGCATGCTTCCAAGTAATTTCTTCATGCTCGATTATAACATTTATAATACATGATGCATGAATAATTGCACAACCTAAGGTAGGTTTTTAACTACATGACAAACACTTTGACATACAAGAACCATACATCACATGTATAAGTAATAAAAGTTGATGAACCGGGTGAAATTGCCTTAAAACACAAAAAGGAAAGCTAACTATTACAAAGACAAGGAGTCTCTGGTTCAAACAGGCGAACCGGGTCTTGAATCGCTCAGCAAAGCATCGCTTCTCCAACCATCGTGTACTAAGCTCCCCGCGATCGTCTACACGATAAAACAAACTCTTTGCTCTATCGCTTACCAGCGCTCCAAAGCTAAACGATCATTTAGCATTTACTATACGATCATCTAGAAAAATCCAAACGATCGTTTAGTTATGACTACACGATTGTGTACCTTTACTAAGCGATGAAGCCTGAAGTACACGACGCTTAGCACGCTCCACACAGCACCCGCCTTCCGCGATCGTTTAAGCGACAACGATGCCACGAAGCACCATCGCCTAAGCGATCGCTTAGCTAGCGTCTCTGTATCGTATATGTGCGATCGCATAGGTAGTAACTAAGCGATGAAAGTTTCTAACTACGCGATCGTCTAGCACGCGCCTTCTACTAAACAACGAGCATCGCATGCTCCCACTACGATCGCCTACCTCCAGCGCCTACGTGATTGCGCAACCAACGCCACGCAATATGGTAAACGATTTACCCCATCGCTTAGCATAAGCTAAACGATCGTTTAGAAAATACTATACGATCGTTTAAAAAAAAAAATCTAAACGATCGCTTAGTGAAATCCCAACAAGCATTTACCTGAGGCTACACGATTCGACCAACGCTTGATCTTCTTCTTTGTTGAGAACAACATCGCCATGTGCTGAAGCTTCATCATGAACGATTCGACGAACTCGAACTTTTCGAATTACAAACTCGATTGCAAAGTTAATTTCGCCCAAAAACGCAGGGGCCTTTACAATTAACACTTTGTAATATTGAAAGCTTTAACAAAAAGGCAATTTAAACCCAAAACATTCATCAAATTCATCCATAAATGCAGAAAATGGTTAACTATAAATGTAGAAACCCACCACGACTGTAAAAATGCATTCAATTCAGATCTGTAATTTGAAATATCAGAGAACCTGGCTCTGATACCAATTGAAGGAAATTAGAAACGAGATTTCCGTGAGCAGCGGAACAAGACTATTCCAAATTACAATCATGAATAAACAATGCATTTACAGTTGACTTCAAACAAACGGTTATGCGATTCATACAAAAATTATAGCATGTAAAATACAAAGAAACAGAGAGTAAAACTCTATGCACATAGGCAGAAGTGTCTCCACGCTCCGTTGCGCTACTCTAATCGAACAACAACAACCACGAGCGCTCGATCTACACGATCGCAACACAGCACGAACACCGCACGAATACTTCGTACTTGTCCTCAACGATCTCCTTGGTCATGAACTCTTTCGCAACACGAACGTACACCGCGTTCATCCTTAGCGACACAAACGACCTCCACAGCACAAGAACGACCTCCAAAAAACCTCGACGGAGTCGAGTTGAGTCTGAAACCATCAATAAGGCGTTCTTGGTATTCTCGGTGTGAGAATCTAGAGGGTGGGCTCTATTCAAACTTGGTATGAGGCAGACGAATGGAGGAAAGAAGAATCATGTACACGACTGGGCAAGTGGGAGGTGGCTGAGACCTATCGCATAGGTCGATGCCCAATCGTTTAGATAAAGCTATGCGATCGTCTAGAAAAAGCTATGATCGTTTAGCTCGGTCTTTCATGTATAGACTCTACACGATCGTTTACCTTGGGCTAGCGATTGTCTAGAAAAGCTATACGATCATTTAGCTCGCACTTGCACTATCGTTTAGCTCGCCAGCCGTCGTTTAGTAAATCTGTATTTACTTGAAGACTACCGTGAGTTTCTATACACCGAGAGAAAACTCAAAATTCTTTTCAATCTTTTGTAAAACCCATTTTTCAAAATAGGAAACCACTTTCCTTTTAAACTCACGGTTACCATGATCCAATAACCGCCCACTACTTTGGTTATTTAAAAGAAAAAGTATTAATTATCCAATAATTAATATTATTATAAATGTAAATGATAACCAACTTATCATACTATATTTATAGCCTAAAGTTTTAATATTTCATCTCATGAAACATATAAACCATAGTTCTTTTTCTATTCCATGGTACTTAATGTAAATCTCATTTACATCAATCCTCCACTAGATGTATCTTATTCATCATACCGATTATATCATATATAATCAAAATACCTCTTGTCAATTTGAACATTTCAAATCAACACTAAGAATTGATCCTCAACATGAATCCAAGCTACCAAGGGGATCTCATGGACCTATAGATCCAAAGCTCCAACGGTACGTGAATAACTGAGTAAACTCTTTAGTCACGGGATCCACCATCCGTTAACTGCCAAGCACTCCACTAAAGACCGACAGCTGAACTCTCCTCATTATAGATATATTATGTGTCCATCTTAACCAATCAGCAGTGCGACAACCCTTCACATATCGCTCGTAAGTACAACTAGGCCAATAACCGTTATGTCCCTGTAGTTACATCTGTCTCCTTAAGTACCATTGATCCCTCTAATGAACATAAGTCGTAGTCCTATATGATTGAGTCTTCTCTTCCAAAGAGAAGCTGTGGCCACTATGTTCAATCCCCGGAATCAGCCCTTAAGGGAGCAATCTCTTTACTTATTCCTACTTCAGGAAAGGAGTGAATTCCATCTTGTGGATTGAGTTCCCAGCTCCCAGCTCCCAGATCAGACAAGTCCCTAGAAAGGTAGGCATGTTGAGTTGGCAATCTAGCTACTCTCACCCATACTAATCAAAGGACCGCCCTCAAAGGCAGGAGTTCACAAAATACTCAGGATTGAGGTCGTGTCAACTATGGTTGTTTAGGTGAGATGTAAGTCTCTAGTATCAACGACGTTATATACATAGTCTAGTTATTTCATGGTCCAGGTCTTATATAAAATCTTTATATAGGACACCCCTACTCAACGTCTCCACACGAATGGTTAGGATCTACCATTTGTAGTAGTTTACAACATTTGCAAACCTCTACAAAGCGGGCTGTATCCGTAGTGTCACCAAGATCAGGTATCCCACCTTAATCCTTATACTACAGACCGATTTAGTTTATCACTTAAGGCATGATCCACTTGTATATCACATATATATGCTTAAGTTCACATAAGATAACCAATGAGCTTTATTTATTGGATATGAGTAAATGCTAGAATGAAATAACATTTATTTATTCATTGAACAATGCGTATCTTTACAAAACAACGAGACTCTGGGAGAATTAGGACACCAATCCCAACACTCTCTACATTTTAAAAGATATGAAAAATTCTCCTGCTCTCTTTCTTTGAGCTCTTCCACTCTCTCAATACTCTTATACAACACAAAAATGTTGGGATTGATGTCCTAATTCTCTTGAAGTCTTGTAGTTTGTAAACTTTGTATACATTGTTATTAATAGAATAAGAGTTATTTTATTTGCATTTACTCATATCCAATAAACAAAGATCCGTGGTTATTTTATGTAAACTCAAGCATGCATATGAGATATACAAGTGGATCATGCCTTAAGTAATAACCTAAAAGGTCTGTATTATACGGATTAAGGAGGGATACCTTATCCCGGTGACACTATAGATACGACCTACTTTGTAGAGGTTTATAAGTGTTGTGAACTACTACAGATGGTCTGATCCTGACCATTCATGTGAAGACATGTGAGCGGGGGTGTCCTACAAAAAGAGTTCGTATAAGATCGGACCATGAGATGATTAGTCTCTTTATATAACGCTGTTGATAATTGAGATTTACATCTCACTAAAACAACCATAGGTGACATGACCTTAATCCTGAGTATTTTGGGAACTCTTGCCTATGAGGGCGGTCCTTTGATTAGTATGGGTGAGAGTGGTCAGATTGCCAACTTAACAAGCCTAACTTTTTGGGAATTTTTCTGATTGGGGAGCTGGGAACTCAGTTACATAAGAAAAAATTCACTCCTTCCCTGAAGCAGGGGTAAGTAGATAGATTGCTCCCTTAAGGGTTGATTTCGGGTCATAAACATAGTGGCCACACCCTCTCTTTAGAAGAGTGGACACAGTCATAGTAGAACTATGATTTATTGTTTATTAAAGGAATCAATGGTACTTAAGGAGTTGATGTAACTATAGGGGCAAAACGGTAAATTGACCTAGTTGTACTTATGAGTGATCTGTGAAGGGCTATCACACTGTTGATTGGTTGATATGGACACAGAAATATATCTATAGTGAGAAGAGTACAGCTTCGGTCTTTAGTGGAGTGCCCGATAGTTAACGGATGGTGGATCCCGTGACTAAAGAATTTAGTCAGTTATTCACGTATCGTTGGAGCTTCAAGCAACAAGTCCATAAGGTCCCCTTGGTAGCTCAATAGGTTCAAGTTGAGAATCAGTTCTTGAGGTTAGTTTGAAGTGTTCAAATTAACAAGAGGAAATTCAATTATATATGATATAATTGGTGTGATGTATATGATACATCAAGTGGAGAAATTAATGTAAATATGATTTACATTAAGTACCATAAAATAGAAAAAAGAACTATGGTTTGTATGTTTCATGAGATGAAATATTAAAACTATAGGTTATAAATATAATATGGTAAGTTGGTTATCATATTTATTTATAATATATTAATTATATGATAATTAATTTCTTTTTCTCTAAAACCAATTGAGTGGGAGGTTATTAGTGGTTTTATGGTAACCTTGAGATAAAAGGAAAATTGTTTTCCTAATTTTAGATGTTGCCTCATTAGGGAAAGTAACTCAATGACAAGCTATCAAGTGAAAGAGTTTCATTAAGCGATAACTGATCAGAGACTAAACGATCGTGTAGAGTTGACTATACGATAGTCACTTAGCTGATCGTAGCTAACGATCGAGTAGCTAAGTCTATACGATAGGCTGCCGTTTACTAAACGAACGAGCACATCGTCTATGCGATAGATAGTGTATTATCTCCCACTTGCTCAATCGTCTACTTGATCGTAGACCTTCAGTCTCTTTCTCAAGCGAAGATCAGACAGAGCCCACAACTCCTAGATTCTCACACCGAGAATACCAAGGTACCCATTATGGTGGTGTCCTCATTCTGTTCGTGAATCGAGTTAGACTCAATTGGTTTCGTGGAGGAGGTTGTGTTTGTTGTGTTTGTGTTGTGTACCGATCGTTACATTCGAGTGTGCTATTCTTGGACGCGTGGAGATTGATCGAGGGAGTCTTGAAGAATGGTTCTTCAAAGGTATGCATCCTCTATCCCTTGTATCATCGTTTAGCATGCTGTAATTTCGTTTTATGCATGACCTGTTAGTTTCCGTTTAGACTGTAATTGATTATGTTCATTCGAATGGAATTTAGAACGATCTCTTCCGCTGCTCATGGAAATCCTCGTGTTTTATTTTCTTCAAGAAAGTGTTTCTCTGCATAAATGTTTTTCTTCCCTTAATATTCGAAAAGGTGGTTCCCATAAACCAAGTCCTTGCCGGAGAATAGCAGGGAAGACTTAACGGTGATGTCTTTGTTGACAGAAAGGGTAGATCCATTCATGGGAGAGACAACTGAAGGATTTGTTTAAAAATCAATATTCAAGGATAATTTTTCTACATCTCTGTATTATTTATAGAGTAGGAAAAACATGCTTAAGTTTTATATTTAAAACTTTGCTGTATTTTCAAATTCTTAATCAAAATTAATGTCATGGCAATCAATCGATTCTGCTGGGGATTTGATCCCTTCAATTGGTATCAGAGCTAGGTTATGCTCTATTTGATTTGGATTGAAAAATAGAGAAGAAGGTGGGTTGTTTAATGCAATGTATGTGGGCTTGCAAAATAGGGTTTTTTGAATTTTGGCATATACATTATAGTTTTTTCATTGATGTGATCGATGTAGAGGCTTGATAGGTCTTGTAAAGAGCTATCTTATTAGTACTAATTCCCTAAATTATACTTCAATTCTTTGCTTAAAATGTCTATTTTGATAGGTAAATTCCAGTACTGACACAAATGAAGTTATTTCAAAGAATTTGGAGCTAAATCGAGTCAAACGATACCAAAGAATCACTTAAGAAGAAGAGCCAAGACAAATTACCACTTTACCCCTTAAAAGGAACAAATCAACACACTTCAGCAATGCTCGCAGCGTCGTAACACTCAAGGACAGAATGCACGCATTTGTTGGAAAACAGGGCAACATCGTGACACTCTATGCAGCGTTGCAACGCTCCGAAAATTGATGGAAAAACAAAAATGTACGCGCGCGCCTGCACAACGCAGCGTTGGACTTCTTTAGGATAGCGTTGCAATGCTGCAACCTTCTTCTAAAAAAAAAAGGCTTCGATTCAGACTTCAAGGGGAAGAGAAAAATCATTTTTTTTTGTTGATAGAGAAAGCTTAGATCAAAATTAAAGAGAAAATTGCACAATTTTGTGTTTGTATTGAGAGATTTCTTGCAATTTTGACAACTCCCTAGTGAATTGCTTCATGGATTTCATCATATTTTCAAGAATTTCTTCAAGACTACTCAAACTCTATGGCTAGGTAATTCTATTTCTTGGGAAATCTTAGTTCTAGGTCTAATTTCTTGAGTTTGTTTGTATATTTTCTTGAATTGTCAACATTCTTGAATGTTCTTGGGCTGAATTTGAATAAAAATTAATGGAGGATAATTGACGCTTTGATTCCATTGAATTCTTGTATGTAATTCTTGCTTGGCACTATTGCATAATGGTGAGATAAGTTACAAAATTAAGTTTTCTTGTGTTAATTAAGACTTTTTCCGAATTTAACTATTGAGTTTCTTAATTAGAACATTCATTCAACCATTCTTGAAATTTACTCTAACATGTTTCTTGAATGTCATAATCATGAAAACTCTTGTCTTTAAAGCAATCTAAGAAAAGAACATGATAAATGCTATATGAAAGTATTATTGACTTAGATTAGGGTTAATTGATGTGATTTATTTTGATTGGCTATATGGATTAAGGGATGTTGAGCTTTCAAGTAATTGTTCAAGAACAATGATAGGATTAAACCTAGTAGCAAGATTTCCCATGAATTTTTTTCTATCAATTCTCTTCTAACAAAAATAGTAAGTTTGTGTTACAATTTACTTTTATCTTCATTTTAATTAGTTTTTAGTTTCTTTACAACAAACCACCCCCCCCCCCCCCCCCCCCCCCCCCCCGCCTCCAATTACTATCTCTTTGAATTCAAAGGTTATTTTTGGCCAATTAATAAAAGTTCCCTTGGGATCGACTTCCTACTTCCACTTTAATTACATGTTAGCTTTAGTAGTTGTTGAGCATTATAAATTTCATTTGCTTGGGTAAGATAGAATTAATGACACTTATTTTGCACTAATCAAATTGGCGTCATTGCCGGGGAACCGTGCAATCAGCCTTTAAGAATATTTGAATTCCTTTTTTAAGAAAAAGAAATTAAAAAAATAGTTAGTTTTATTAAACTATCCTTTTATGCATGACCCACTCCTCTTGAAGTGTACTTTGTGATTTTGTTGTAGATATCGATCGTGAGGAGAGGAGACTATGAAAGGAAAGAACAAGAAGAGAAGAAGGAGAATTTGAAGAATCGAGTCAAGAAGAGGAACCAATACAAACAAACACTATGGGTGAAGCAAGGGAGCAAACGTTAAGAGAGATTGTCAAATCGGATTACACTCAACAACAGTTATGTAAAATATCTGAAGGCTACAGTACCTTTTGAATTGAAACCCGATTTAGTTCATGTTTTACCCACTTTCTGAGGTAATCTAGGTGAAGACCCACATAAATACATGAAATAATTCCATTTGGTATGTGATGGTATGCACCCACACGAGGTAACGCAAGAACAACTTAATCTTAGGGCCTTTCCCTTCTCCTTGAAGGATGTGGCCAAAGATTGGTTGTACTATTTGCTGGTAGGATCAATTACCTCATGGAGTGGTCTTAAAAAAAATTTTTAGATTTTTTTTGTCATTGCATCTAAGGCTAATAATATTAGAAAAGAAATATATGGTATAAAACAATTGGTAGGAGAGTCCCTATATGAGTATTGGGAAAGGTATAAGCAAATTTGTGCCTCCTTTCCCTATCATCAAATTTCTAACCAATACCTTCTCCAGTATTTCTATTCAGGATTGCTTTCATCTGAGAAGAGCAATATCGATGCGGCCACCGGTGGAGATATAGTTAGCAAAATGCCCAGTGAAGCTAGTGGGCTAATATCAACCATGGCAGAGAATTCGCAGAATTTTTTATCAAGCAATCTTGTGTTGGGTTTTATGTCCTAAAAACTCGCAGTTTGTAAAATGATAAATATTTTCTATTATCAATATACTTGTTATTAATCTCATAAATTGTATGAAAGTCTAAATCCAATAAACTAAGACACATGACTATTGTATGAGTACTTGAACTTTATGTGGAGACATAAGAGTAGATCGGGTTCGAGTAAATAGTCAAAATGATCAATGGTTCATGAATGAGATTGGGTACCTTATTTTGGTAACATCATTGGATGCAGCCTACTCTGTAGTTGTTACAAAGAGTTGTAAGGTGTTACATACGATGTGATCCTAATTCGTACATGTTATGACATGAGGAGTGAGAGCGTCCTATGCAATGAGTTTGCATAAGATCCGGACCAAGAAATAAGTCACTCTTACTTTATAATGCTGTTTACTGTTTAAGACTGACTATTTCATCTAGATGACCTAGATAACTCGATCTTAATCCTGAGCTAACTATGAACTCCTGTTTATTCGGGATTGTTCTTAGATTTGCATAGTTGAGGGTTGGCTCAACAACGTTGGTTCAATAAGACTCCCATTTTAGGGGTAAGACCAGATAGATAGCTGGGGACATAGGGTGCAAGACGAAATTCACACCTAACCAATTTAGAGATAGAAGAAAGGTTGTTCTCTTAAGTACTGAATCCAGGTCTTGAACAAGGGGCCCCACCCTCTCACTAGGCTGAGAGAGTTTGGTTTGGTGATTGGATCACAAACTAGTTGTTCATTAGAGGATCAGTAGGGACTTAAGGAATAAGACGTAATCTCGGGGGTAAAACAGATATTTGACCCAGTCGTTATTACGAACAACCTGTGAAGGGTCGACTTGCTGATTATGGTTAAATCATGTGAACATAATATATCTATAGTGAGGGGAGTGCAACTATGGGCTTTAGTGGAATGACCCATTGGTTAACGAGTGAGGATTAATTTGGTCTAATGAGTTTAGCCCATTAATCTCGAATCGTTGAAGCCCATGATCTGTAGGTCCACGAGGTCCCCCTACTAGCTCGTAACGGACTAGCTCTAGAATAGCGTGATAAGTTAATTTGAAACATTCAAATTAGATTTAAGGGATTTAGTAATTATATGAGATATAATTATATGTTTAATTTTAGAATTAAACGGAAAAGGAGAATTTATATATTTAAATATGATTTAAGTATATAAAGATGGATATGCGTTAAAATTAATTTAATATTTGATATTAAATTAATTAAGTTTTATTTATTAATTAATTTTTCATTTTTTAAATCAAAATTTGATTTTTGGATAAAATTGAAAAAGGAAAAGAAAACTAAAACACTTAAATGGAAAAATGGTTTTTTCCATTATCCATCACTTAACTAGCTCACACATATAGCAACCATTTGCCTTGTCTTCTCCAAGCATGAGCTGCAACTCATGCAGCTCTTCTCTTTGCATGTTGATCTGCAATATAATGAGAAGATTGAAGTGAGAATCGGGCATGCAGTCCACAGAATTTTGAGAGAAAATTCAGTTTGAAGAAGGGTTCTTCAACAAAGGTTGCTACAGTGAGCTTTTCTCCTTTATCCTTTGATTCAAGCTTGTTTTGAGTCCCACAACTCAATCTAGAGCACCAAGAGAATAGTGGGGAAGATCTTAAGGTGATCTACAACAAGATATGGAAAAGATTATAGTTGGAGAAGGGGCTTTGAAGAAGTTCTACAAGAGGTATGTCTTGAAACCCATTTTTCTGCAAAAGCATGCTTTATATTTTGCCAAAATTAGTGAATTTGAATGCTTAGATGATCCTTGTGCTTTTGCTACAATTGATACAATCCTACATCTTGAATATGATGTTGTTTAGGCTAAAGAGGTTAGCGAGTTGAGAACTAAAGCATCTAATCTAGTTTTCCTTTTTACTTAGGTTGCTCAAGGAGGACTCCCCCAAATTAAAACGTGTATTTTGATAGGTCTTGTAAAGAGCTATCTTATTAGTGCTAATTACCTCAATTATACGTCAATTATTTGATTAAAATGTCTATTTTGATAGGTAAATTCCAATCTCGACACAAATGAAATTCCAATCTCGACACAAATGAAGTTATTTCGAAGAAGTTGGAGCTAAATCGAGCCAATCGACACCAAAGAATCACTTAAGAATAAAATCCAAGACAAATGACCACTTTGCCCCTCAAAAGGAACAAGTCAACTCACTTAAAAAATGCTCAGAGCATCGTAATGCTCCCCACAACACTAAGCCTAATGCTATTCGACGTTGGAGGACAGAATGCACCATTTTGTTGTAAAATAGAGCAGTGTCGCAATGCTCCGGAAATTGACAAAAAAATAAAAATGTGTGCGCGCTTGTGCAATGCAACATTGGACTTCTTCAGGGCAGCGTTGCAATGCTGCGACCTTCTTCTGAACAAAAAGGGCTTCGATTCAGACTTCAAGGGGAAGAGAAAAATCAATTTTTTTTTGTTGATAGAGAAAGCTTTAGATCAAAACTAGAGAGAAAATTGCACAACTTTGTGTTTGTATTGAGATATTTCTTGCAATTTTGACAATTCCCTAGTGAATTGCTTCATGGATTTCATCATATTTTCAAGGATTTCTTCAAGACTACTCAAACTCTATGGCTAGGTAATTCTATTTCTTGGGAAATCTTAGTTCTAGGTTGAATTTCTTGAGTTCTTTTGTATATTTTCTTGAATTGTCAGCATTCTTGAATGTTTTTGGGCTGAATTTGAATAAAAATTAATGGAGGATAATTGACGCTTTGATTCCATTGAATTCTTGTATGTAATTCTTGCTTGGCACTATTGCATAATGGTGAGATAAGTTACAAAATTAAGTTTTCTTGTGTTAATTAGGACTTTTTCTGAATTTAAATCTTGAGTTTCTTAATTAGAACATTCATTCAACCATTCTTGAAATTTATTCTAACGTGTTTCTTGAATGTCATAATCATGATAGCTCTTGTCTTTAAAGCAATCTAAGAAAAGAACATGATAAATGCTATATGGAAGTGTTTTTGACATAGATTAGGGCTAATTGATGTGATTCATGTTGATTGGCTATATGGGTCTTTAAGGGTCTTCCCTTATTAGATTATGGGATGTTGAGTTTTCAAGTAATTGTTCAAGAACAATGATAGGATTAAACCTAGTAACAAGATTTTCCAAGAATCTTTTTCTATCAATTCTCGAATATGAATTTGAAGTTTGTGTTACAATTTGCCTTTATCTTCATTTTAAATAGTTTTTAGTTTCTTTACAAACAACCCCCTCCCCCAATTACTATCTTTTTTAATTTAAAGGTTATTTTTGGCCAATTAATATAGGTTTCCTTGGGAACGACCTCCTACTTCTACTTTAACTACGTGTTAGCTTTAGTAATTGTTTAGCATTATAAATTTCATTTTTTCGGGTAAGATAGAATTAGCGACACCTATTTTGCACCGATCAAATTGGCGCAATTGCTAGAGATGAACCTGGGTCACCCACGTGACATGCATGACACCCGCGAAATCGAATCCTGAACCCGGGTAAACCAAATTGGTGTCGTTGCTAGGGCCTGTTGTTTTAGACATTTTAATTCTATAATTAACTCTATAAGTCCAAATCATTTGTGATGAAGTGTTTGCTATGAAAAAGGCCTAAAATAGAGGTGGAAAGACGTTTTTAGAGTGCAGACAGGGTGCATTCGCCGTCCGTCATTTTTCGTGCATTATTAAAAGCTTCTAATTGTTGTTGACATCTCTCGGAGAGAGCTATTTTTATGTCCTTAATTTTCTTTTGAAGGAACTCGGTTAAAGGTCCTTGAGCGAAAGTGAAACGTCCCAATTTTCATAGAATACAGAAATTTATAGAAGAAGAATATACAATTATGCATTTAGTACAGAAATTACAACATGCTAAAAAATAAAAGTGGAAGAATAAAATTGGGTTCAAGAACCCTTACCTTTGAAGACCGTTCTTTAATGGCCCTTGAACAATATAGACACTACCACGATGGCTATCTCGGTATTCTCTAGGATGAGAACCCAAGAATTGTGGGCTCTGGCTATTTTGGTAAAGAGGGAAGAATTGTGAGAGAGGAAATGAGGAAAAGAAAGGATCTCACAGAATCCTTCTGTAGAGAGAAAATTTCTTTGTTATCTTTTCTCTGTTTTCACACACTGTAAAGAATAGGGAACTACTTCCCCACTCACAAGTCTGAGGAGCAAAAGGAGGGGAGGGAGTTACAACTCCCTCCTATAAATTAGTTTTTCTAAATAAATTAATAAATTAAATGAAATTAATTAATTAATTAAATATATATGATGACTACCTTATCATATAATATATATTAAACTATATGTTATATCAAATATAACATATAACCTATAGTTTCAATACTCTCCTACCAATGACTTTTAATATAAATCCCATTTATATTAAATTTAATTATATGAATCCAATTCATATAATTAACATTTAAATCATATTTAAATATTTATTTCCTCTCATATATTTTATATTATAATGTATCAAATACATTATAGTAATTATATCATATATAATTAATTCTCTCAATTAATTTGAACAATTCAAATTAATCCAAAAATTGATTCTCGTTTATTCCCATCGAGCTATCGAGGAGATCGCATGGACCTATAGCTTGAAGCTCTAACTGTATGTGAACAATTAATTAAATTTCTTTAATTAAATTATTCACCATCTGCTAACTGTTGGGCACTCTACTAAAAATCGAAAGCTATACTCTTTGCACTACAGATATATTTCTATGTTCATTGGATATTACCAGCCAACAATACAATGACTCTTCACAAATTGCTCGTAGGTACAACTCGGTCAAAATTACCATTTTACTCCTGTAGTTACATCTAACTCCTTGAGTACCAATGATCCCTCTAATGAACAATAAATCATAGTCCAACTATGATTAAACCCCTCTCGAGTCAGGAGAGGGTGTGGCGTTACATTGTTCAAGCCCCGAAATTAGCCCTTAAAGGAACAATTTATTTATTTACCTCGACGTTAGGGAATGAGTGAATTCCTTCTTTTGTAGTTGTATTCCCAGCTCCCTAATCAGATAAATTCCCAAAATGGTAGGCTTATTGAGTCGGCGATCTGGCTACTCTCACCCATACAAATCAAAGGACCGCTTTCATAGGTAGGAGTTCACAACTCACTTAGGATTTAGGTCATGTTACCTATGGTCATCTTAGTGAAATGTAAGTCTCTATTTATGAATTGCGTTATATAATGAGACTAAACATTTCGTGGTCCGGTCTTATACAAACTCCTTTGTATTGAATATCCCCACTCACATGTCTGCACATGAATGATCAAGATTAGATCATTTGTAGTACTTTACAACAATTGTAACATCTACAAAGGGGGGCATACTCATAGTGTCACTAGGATAAGGTATACAACCTTATCCATCTACTACAGATCATTTAGGTTATCACTTAAACATGATCCACCCGTATATCTCTACATACATATTTAAGCTACAAGATAATCCTAGATCTTATTTCATTAGTTTATGGTTAATGTAACTAAAATTGAAATAAAGCATCATATGTTTTATTAAATAAATAAGATGTTTGTACATTACAATTACAAACTATAGGACCCTATGAGATTTAGGGCACCGATCCCAACATCTTTGTCCATTATGTTTTAAATGATTAAATATATATTTTTATAGAAATTCGAGAAAATCATACGTTTTGGAGTATACATGTCGTTCGGGGTCAATTTGGAGCTATCAAAAGTGAGATCGGACATCTAGAGCTTCAAATGAGCAAAATTATGAAAATTCCTCTAGAGGGAGCACAAGGCTGCCCTTGCTCGACGTCTTCCACTGTACACAAAGGCAATAGCACACAAAGCAGGTAGCGCCACAAGACTATCCATTGTGATCCGAATTTTGACGGAGGCACACAACGCGCGCACACGAAAGGAATGGATGGGACACATCCATAAGCGATGATGCACACAAGGCAACACTACGACATCAAAGGTCAGATCGCAACTGTGCTTTGTACAGCAATGCCACGATACTCGGCTGACCTCTATAAACATCTCTTCATTTTTTAGGGTTTATCATGTAGAATCATGTAATAAGGATGCCAAATTGATGAAGACCAAGGAGAGACTCATTTTCCTTCTTCTTCCTTTATCTTTTTAGCATTTTAGCGTAGGTTTTTGTTTTGGGTTGTAATCATGGATTGGAGCTCTTCCTCTCTTATTTCTTTGTCTATGGAGAAACTGAAGGAAGTGTTCTTGTTCTTGAGTAGACTTATGTAAATTATTTGAGGACTATTTTGTGTTAATTTCATGCTCTTCTTTATGACTCTTTGAATATGTTTAAATTCTTGATGCATGTTTCTTGGATGGATTGACGCCCCTCCCCTTGAATGTATGTCGTTGCTAAAGATATTAGGCTTGCACGATGTCTTCATTCTTCATCTAGCTTAAGTTGATAGATAGAAATATTGAATCTTGTATGCTAGGGTTTTCAAGCTAATCTCAAATCTTAGATTGCATGATTTGATTAGGTTCAGAGAAACTTGGTTAATTAGCTTGGACTTTCCGATTAATTAACCACACAATAGAAACCTAGAAGCTTAATGCAAGTGTAAATCGATTCTTCATGACCACTCAAGATTATGAAGGATTGATTGTATTTAGATTAACTAGAGCTTCATTTGAGGTTTTAATTATTAATCCGGTCGCTTGCATGGTTTGGTTCTAGCTAGTTGTCTGCCACTGTAGAGGCTAGTTAGGTCGAGTCAAGTAAGTTGTTGTGCAAAGTAAGTTGTTGTGCAAAGCATGATTGATTATGAGGTTAATAAAAATAGTCCAATGATAGAAAATTGCATAGGAAATCAATTTACTCCCAAGGCTAGAATCTCTGGTCCTTAATTACATTTACCTATTTTATCTTTACTTTTCTTGCATTTATTTTTCATACTTATTCTTTATCTAGACTAAACCCCCCATATTTACCATTATAACTATAAAGTTAACTTAATGAAACAAATATTGTGTCTCATTGTGGATCGACTAGGACTTACCACTGTTGCTACGTCTTTGTAGTAATAGGTATAGGATCGGTATTATAAATTTTCTTTTGATTTTCAATCTTTTGTGGGTGACGGAAAAAGGCCAAATAAGTTGTCCGTCATTGTTTATCCATCACGGAAAAAGTACAACAACCAATCTAATGCTAGAACTCGTAGTCTTGTTGAAAGAGTCATCTCTTTTCATCTCTTTCTTGTCTTTCTTCTTCCCTAATCTGTCTCATCTTGAAAAGACCAATTTCAACTTTTCTCTTTTTGGCTCTGAAAGAAGAGGACTGATTCCTATTCCTTGAAATGCGCCTACTCCCCATTTCTTCCTAAATTTATAGGTCGTGGAACAAGAGAGAAAGAAAGGACCTTACCAAGACTTCTCAAAGCGCTTGGCGCCGTGTCACAACGCCGTCCGATGTTTTGATAAAAAGGACCAGCACCACGGCCCTCCGACGGTTGAACATCAAATTCATGTGTGTTCGTGTAATTAGGTGGAGATGCAGTTTATGTTTTTTTTTTAATTAAATTATTTGTAATTTTATTATTTTATTAATTCAATTAATATAATTTGATTATATTATTTATTCTAGGATGCCAAAATTTGGTCTATTTTTGCTATTTAATTTATTATGCATTGAATGTATGTATAAATTAATATTTTAATTATATGTCGTATAATGTATGTCATATAGTTTAAAATCCCACCTTAGGTTAGACATAATCACGAACCATATATTAATATTTATATTCATATATTAATAAATGTTATATTATATGACTGCATGTTAACTAAGCATGATCATGCATCATAATTGAATATAATTGTTATATTCTATGATGACATGCTTATATTTTTAATTAGTAATACTATAAATGTTATATTATTCATTGTCATGCATGAAGCATGACATTACTTATAATATCATTAGATACATGTTATAGGTTTTAGTTTCATTAAAACATAATTGTTATATGTTTAATGATGTAGAAATTAAGATTTAAAATAAAGTGTTGCATGCTAACATAAGATTCTAATTGAATTTTAAAGTGTTTAAAATTTGGTAATTAAACTTTTGTGTTAAAAATTTCTAATGAGATTAGAAATAGATAATCTTTCATTTTTCTTTTAAATAGGTTTAAAGTAAGAGAATAAAAGTTTAATTATAAAATATTGGCTAAGAGGGAACTCTATCTAGGAAGGTTCTGTCTAAGGGTAGGATACTTAAACTGGCCATAAGAGAACATTCCTACTTGGGAACTAATCTAGGAGTTGAATTAGTCACATTTTATAAAGCATGCAATGATGATATTAAATTTATTAAAGTGTTTAATGAATATTAATGACATATTGTTCAACTATTCAACATAAATGTTATGTTGGGCAAACAAACAAATTGATAGCTCTAAAAAAGAGTTATTTTTATGCCTCTGATCTTACTTGCTTATTGGATTAAATGTGTTTAATATCTACTTTGTAGGTTTTCGAGCAATTTATGCATATAAGAGTGTTAGGGTTGTTCGAGATTGATCTGGAGCTATCAGAAATGAAATCGAGCACCCGAAACTTCAAAGGAATGAAATGATCATTTTGCCCTTAGAGAAATGCAGCACAACAACATAGTGGCGTTGCGCTCGATGCTTTTTCTCGGGAGTACATTTTTGTAGAAATGCCAACAGCGTCGCAACGCTCTCAAGTTGTAATCAAGGACTTGGAGCTTCTCCCTTACATTTTGTTTACGAATCGTAAAGGTGGGTGATTTTATTTAGTTTTGGGAGCAAGATCTATGTATTTTCTTAAAATTTTTGTTGAATGGATTGAATGTATCGTGATTTATATTTTTGTGAATTGTAAAGGTGGGTTGATTTTATTTATTTTTGTGTAGCTATTCCCTCGTAGATGTGTGTCGATCTACTAATTGATTTGTAGCTTGAATGTTGTCTTGTCTTTCATCTAGCTCAATCATTCTAGTAGTAAATAGTTGAATCATGTGAGCTAGAATTTAGAGTCATTGCTCGAATCTTAGTAAACATATTAGGCTAGTTCAAACATAAATTGGTTAATTAAGTTAGGATTATCCCATTAATTAATCACATAATGGAATCCAAGAGCTTAATGAGAATGTTATTAATTCTGTATGGTCGCTGGTATGTCCCAAGTTTATCATCGCTCGTAAACCCTTGCTACACAAATAATATTTATAAATCACTGAATGAACTACTTATACTACCTGGTAGTACAAGTGGCAAGTCTGGGATCGAACCTTAAGGAAGTGCGGAAGATTAGTTCATCGAAGCTCGCTTTTAATTAAAGTGATAAATATGGGGTAGAGGGTTTGGTATGGATTGATAATTGAAAGTGCATAAAATAAAGTGTAAGAAAAGTAAAGATAGAAACACAATTAATCGAGATATCTTAGCTTAGAGGAATGGATTCACCCAATGTAATTTAGATCATTGAACCAATTTATGACTTAAATGTCTTGTTTAAGATATAACAAGTTATTATTATGATGAATAATATAATAGTAATTGTAATTATAGTTAGAAAACTCTAGAATTTATATATTCTATAGAATATATAAATTCTATTATTTTATTCTAGATTCTATTCTAATCATTAGAATAGATTCAAATAATCTATCATGATTCTAAGTTGTTTCCTTGAATTCAAAAATACAATTAAAAGAACGAAGAGTAATTATTGGATTACAAAGTATCCATTGCCTCAAATTCAAATTTGATCTCCTTCCATACTTCACAAGCAGCAGCTAGTTCAGGACTCCATTTACTAGCTTCACGGATAATTTCATTACCCTCATGAGCAAGATCACGTCCCTCATTACGAGCTTGTACACATGCTTCTAGAACTACTCAGTTAGCTATGGCACCAGGTGCATTACCCCAAGGGTGCCCCAAAGTTCCTCTGCCGAATTGTAGTACAGAATCATCTCCGAAAATCTCGGTTAAAGCAGGCATATGCCAAACGTGAATACCACCGAAAACCACTGGTAGAACACCTGGTAAAGAGACCCAATCTTGAGTGAAATAAATACCGTGGCTTCGGTCTTTTTCAATAAAATCATCACGTAGTAAATCAACAAAGCCTGACGTGATTTCTCTTTCCCCTTCAAGTTTACTTACTACGGTACCAGCGTGAATATGGTCTCCACTAGACATACATAATGCTTTAGCTAGTACACGGAAGTGCATACCATGATTCTTCTGTCTATCAATAACGGCATGCATTGCACAGTGAATGTGAAAAAGTAGACCATTATCTCGGCAATAATGAGCCAAGCTAGTACGCATTTCGGGGAGAACCAGCTAGCTCCCGCTCTTTGAGATCTTTCATTGGCTCTTTTCATTCAATAAAAAATTGCGATTAACTTTGATTCCCTCCCTTTAATCGTACTTTAATCTAAGCTATTACTTCAGAGTAAGGCACGAGACGAAAGGAAGGTAAACTCAACAAAAAAAAAAACTCATTCTTATCCCCATAACTCAAGTTGGATAATTCTTACTCAAAGGAAAACAACCCTCAAGCTTAAGCATTTCATTTATTGAGCGGTCTTTAACCCCTTTATTTTTGCCTGTCTCCTTTACCTTTAGAATCTATTTTGATTCTTCATTCTGATCTAGTTTAGTTATTGAGACAATTGAAAAAGATTTTTACTTGTTTCGGGATCCTTTATCCTTGCCTTGAATCATTGGGTTTAGACATTACTTCGGTGATCTTTATTCGTTTCAAAATGGCAGCAACATACCATTTTTTGTGATTTCTTTTTATCAAAGAATCATATAAATAATGGATTCTTGTGTGAACACTTTTGATCAAATTTGATGTTTGAATTTGAAACTTGTTCAAATTGGATCCTTTCGATTTCTATACCGAACCTATACTTACGAAGTAGTTTTAACTTATTGATTGACATCAACCCTAGATCTCTGCCCTTGATAAATGAATCAATACTTTCTACTCAAGCTCCATCATGTACTATTTACATCAAAACCCTAAAAAAAGAAGAGCTCTAGTGAAACAAAACAAACGATGTCGAGTCAAGAGCATCTTCATTTCTATATAATATAAAATGGTGGGTGTAAGAATCCACAGTGGATCATGTCCTTCAAGTCGCACGTTGCTTTCTACCACATCATTTTAAACGAAGTTTTACCATAACCTCTAATTTCTTGGAATTCAGCAACCGCTGTCAAAAAATAATCGCAGAAATCCAAACATTTATCTATCCATCCATGAGGTAGATCAGTCGCGACTCCCCCAATACGAAAAAAATTATGCATCATTCTCATACCGGTGGCTACTTCGAATAGATCATATACTAATTCTCTTTCTCTGAAAATATAGAAGAAGGGAGTCTGTGCCCCAATATCCACCATAAAAGGGCCAAGCCATAACAGATGAGAAGCTATACGACTCAACTCCAACATAATTACTCTGATATAGCTGGCTCTTTTAGGTACTTGAATATTTTCCAACTGTTCTGGCCCATTTACGGTTATTGCTTCTGTAAACATAGTAGCTAAATAATCCCAACGTGTTACATAAGGTAGATATTGTATAATTGTTCAGGTTTTTGCAATTTTTTCCATCCCTCTGTGTAAATAACCCAATATTGGTTCACAGTCAATAACATCTTCACCATCCAAAGTAAGGATGAGTCGAAGAACACCGTGCATTGATAGATGGTGAGGTCCCATATTGACTATCATGAAGTCTTTTCTTGTAGCTGGTCCATTCATAAGTTTTTCCTCGATTCATCTTTCCATGAAGGCGACACTTAACACTTTTTCCGATCTTTCCATGTCATCTATGTTATTCGGTCCATCGGAGCTTGGAACATAGAGGAGAAATCATCTGTATCTATTATAGGGACACCCTTCCCTTCTTTGGAGTTCTCTTTCGTCTCATGTTCAAATGCTTTCCCTTGGCTTCGGTGCCAGCTAGGACTGGTAGCATGGTCTTCTCTTAGGCTTTCTCTTGGTGGAGGAATGGGAGCTACACGTTAGCACTTAACTTTCTGACTTTTCCGGCATAAGAGGTCTTGTCTCTTTATTGTTTTAGCGGAATAAGCAGTCTTGGTGCTTTGGGCGTGGCACTAGTCTGACTATGCTTTCCTAGCCTTTGGCTATTCTTGATCTGATCTTGCCAGGAAGAAGGGCATCCAACAGCCTACAGACAGAGTGATGGTGATGCTTCTATCATATATTATGATAGTCTATTTTTTCATTTTTGAGGAATCCGTATAAATAGACTGTTTGGCTTAGTGTTCGTATCAAACTCTAAAAAGAGGTTGTTTTCTTGCAATTGAATCAAAAGGAACTGTTCTTACCTCAAAGGGAGTGTAGCCAGCCTATCCATCAGAACAAAATGTAGGAAAGTCTTCCCTCTCAGTCGAGCTGCTTTGCTCCTTCTCCTATACCTGGCTGCTTCTCGCTCACTAAAGCTACGGATAGGTAAGAAGACTAGCTTAGCTTTCCCTTTGTCCGCTCCTTAAGCAAGATCCCCCATAAAGAAAAGAGTCCGAGTGTTGCCTAGTGATATCTAGGATTGCAGTGAAAACCTTGCTTATTGCAGGGAATCGGTCGGGAGTTGCTGATCCTGCGGCTAAGAAAGGGATGTGCTTGCATCCTCATCAACAGGAACGTAAGAAGACTCAGAGTTGTTATTCCGCGAAGTCTTCCACATCGATTGGTTGGGTTGGCAATTGGAATCCCAACCAATGGTTATAATTATCTAATTAATCAAAATGCACAGAAAACGAATCCGCTCCATATAAATTAACAAATTGCATTAAATTCTAGGGATGACGCGAAGATGACCATTTAACTTCCAATGTCTAATTAAATATTCAATGTGGTTTCTCTTTAGCTCGATAGGACAAACTACTATTTATTATAGACAACAAATTGCCAGCCTAACTAACCTATTGCTTCCTTTGAGATTAACCTATATTTAAATATCACATATTATAAGTTATCTTCAAGCATTCAAATTACACATCAAAATCATCGGTCATCAATCAACAATAAAATCATGCAATTCATAAATGTAAATATGGATTGAAACCCATAAACAAGTTCGTATACATCATAAAATCAGAATCTCCTAGAATAAGATCAAGTTCCTCCAAATCCCTAAGCTGAGAAATCAAAACGTTACCTTCCCATGAGGATGAGAAGCTACAATCTGACATTACTCAATTAACTACTAAAGAAACACCCAAAGAACAAGTGGAAAAGAGAAAAGAGGGAAAAAATTGGCTGGAGGCCAAATGTGGGTGATATTTTTTGCCCTAAATCGGAGATAAATATTTATACTGTAGTGTCGCAGCGTCGTGATGTTGCCTTACCTCGCGCACACATGTTCATCACCAATTCGAAGTGTCGCGATGCTACCCTATTTCTTCAGCATCAATCAGCTATTATCTTGTAGTGTGCGCAACGCTCCGTCGGGGGCATTTTTGTCCTTTCACGTCCTTTTGAAGTCCGGTTGCTCAAATTAGCTTCTAATTGCTCCAAATTAACCTCGAATAGCTCATAACGACTGATTTCACCTCCAAGATGCTCAATACTTGTAAAATCACTAAATAAATAAATTAAACATAGTAACGACCTAGAATTAAGAAGAGGAAAATAGCACATTTTTGGTGCTATCAGTCACTTCGAATCTAGTAGGATTAAAAGCATTTAGTTCAGTTAGAGCTTAGGCGTGAATTATTACTTAGGACACTTGCTTAGTTTGATGGAATGATTTGGTTGCCTGTTGTGTCGATGAGTTAGGTTAGGTTAAGTAGGTTGTTCTGCAAAAATAAATCAAATGTATGTTTAATTAACGAAATTGATGATCGAAATTGCATAGGAATGCCTCTTGCTCTCAAAATTATATTATTGAAATTGAATAGAATCTCTCTTTCTCTCGAAAGTATTCTCAGTCTTTATTGTCTCGGGGCTCTTGGCATAAATCCAATTCTTGGTTATATTTATCTGCTGCTTTTATTTTTCTTGCACTATCACACTATTCACACCAACCTCCCCCATTTACCGCTCTAATTAGTTAACTAAATTTACGAAAAACTCATACTAGCACTTTCCTGCGGATCGATTGGGACTTGCCACGATTGCTATGCCATCATAGTAGTAGTTGTAGCATTCAGTATTATAAATTCCATTTAATTTTTGTCTTTTGTGGGCGATGGTAAAAGGCATAGATCAAATTGGCGAACACCCCCAACCTAAACTTTGCTCATCCTCGAGCAATGTAAAAAAAAGGGAAAAAAATATATTAATCTTATGCTGCAAATGAGTGACTCTAATCTCAAGGCTAGAAAAACAACAAAATTCACAAGGATAGAATCATTCAAATGCATGCAATCAATGGTAAACTTAAAAACTAATTCTCTATCCCTTATATGTGTGTGCTTGGCCAATCCTATCCAGGTCTTTACAAGCCTGGGAAGGTTTTATTCAACCCTGAACTCGTTTTCTCCTACTCTGGCTCAAATACTAATCATTAAGCAACCTGAAGCAATCAATAAAGTAATAATTCGACTTAGATGCCTGAAAACACACACGAGATCCTTAAATTTGATTCCTTTTACCTAAGGCACTAGCTTCTACACACTCACTGTAGGGAACTGTACCCACTCTTAGTGAATGTCCTAATTGATCATAGTAAGGGCAACACTTTTCACCCTTAGTTATGCACATACATTACAAGTGTATATTTTTCATCAGTTTTTTTTATTCTTTTCCATTTGGGCTCAATATATTTTTTTAGCAGGTATATATCACTTCTTTTCTTCCTCAGGTTTACATTACAACCTATCTCATGCATGAGGCTCTCTAGTTAGTGGGGCATTTCGGAGAGACAACAAAAATATAGGCTATATAACTCAATTATAAGCTTAAAAGAACTTAAGATAGAGGGTCAAAGGACTTAAACATGCATGAGAGGAAAGAATCTATTTTTAAACGGGCTCAAAATCATGAATATGCTACAAACTTCCTAACTATCAAATATTATCACTAGAGATGTCCATTTAACCCACACGGTCGGGGCTCCATGAGGACCCCCCTCGAATGGGGCAGTGAATTGTTGAATACAACAGGGAGTGGGAAATTTTCCCCCATTTACCTTTAGGGTTGGGGACGGGGATTATATTCCTCGTCCCTAGCTCTGGCCCCACCCCTCGCCCTCGCCCTTGCCCCGTCCCGAGTATATGTATATTATAAAACTAATAAATCCCTCCTACACAACAACTTCACTGCCTCGGCCTCTCTCTGCTCCGTCTTCTTTCCTCTCTGTTTCTCTTCTAACTTTCAAAAACTATTCGTTTGCTACTCGCCAACATCTTCCAAGTCCAGTGTTCGTTCAGTTCCCAGCTGCCAGCGTCTTCCAAGTGTTTTTTGGTCTTCCAGTCAACTTCTTCGTTCGTCTTCATCTCCTCTCATTTTTGCCGTCGTTTTCCTCCCATGCAAGGTATGTCCGAATCTCCTCTTTTTGATCTGATATGTACAGGAATAGATTGTCATTATTATTATTCAAAACATCATTTTCTTTAAGTCATTATCGAATTCAAGTAATCCAGTGGTCGTGGATCTATTATGATCATCATTGTGATTTATGTACTTATTTTTTTATGTTTGAAATTTTTTATCAAGGATTTAGGATTGCAATTACAAGTTATATTCATGTATTCCCCCTTTTGAATTGCTAACAATCTTCTCTTGCATGTTGTAAATTAAGGGGAAACTCTCTCGAGTTGTGAATTTGCTTGGAAATCAATATCATCTATCAAGATATGGATAAAAGTTTATGGGGGGAAATCTTATCCTGCTCATATTCATAGCTTGTGCGGCTGAAGAACAGAGTTACAAAATCCATACCATTTAATTGATATGAGATCATAAGACCTCTAATTTCCGAAGTGCTATAAGTAGAAAAATGATTATTCTATTTGCAGTTTTTGATTCCTTTTGAACTCCATAGGACTAGTAGGAATGATTTTGTTTGAACCCCATTGTCCCAATCTTCCCATATGCAATTTATTTTCAATTTTTTCCATCAACCCCCCATTTTCGATCATTCTCCAGGAATCCCCTATTTCCCTTCTATTTCCCCTATTTCCATGAATCTCCTAAGTTTCGTTTCACCCAATCATGCCATTTTCATTTGATGAAGGATTTATTTTGTTGTTGGATCCTTGTGATTCAAATTGGGAAACAATGTGATTGTTCATTTGTATCTTAGATTTGAGATTCAACATGAGAAGAAAATTTGAATTGATTTTCATAGGTCTTGTAGTACTCAATTCGAATTGATTTTCATAGGTCTTATAATTCTTATGAAAATGCATTAATTGGTCATTATATAATTCTTTATTTAATATTCATGCTTACATTGGAATAGGTAGACTAGAATGTTATGTAATTGTTACTATTAGACTATTTGTAAGTGAAAATGACTTTATCGATATAACAATGAGTCAAAACAAGGTGCAACTCCAACATCTATGAACACAAGTGAATCAAATGCAATAAATAGTGTTTCAAGTAGTATGATCAATTTACACTTATTACATTGGATAGTGATGATAATGAGGATTTACTAAAACGTAATAGATTGACATCAGTGGTATGGAATCATTATAAAAGACAAAAAATAAATGATATCAAAAACGTAATATGTAACTATTGTGGAAAAAAGTTAGGAGAAGAATCTGAAAATGGGACAAAGCATTTACATAATCATTTCAAAATTTGTCCCTTACGGAGACAAAGAGACATTAAGTAATCATCTTTGAGACCCACTAAAACCAATGAAGAAAGAGTAGTGTGTTCAGGATAAAATTGGTGTCACTAATTCAATTTAACCTAAGACAAATGAAATTTATAATGTTTAGACAACAACTAAAGCTAACACGTAGTTATAGTGGAAGTAAGAGGTCGATCCAGAAGGAACCTCTATTAATAGGCAAGATTTGACTTTTGAATTCCAAATTGTAACAAATTGGGGGGGGGGGGGGGTGTTGGTTTTAAAGAAACTAAGTAAAATCAAAATAAAAGCAAACTTTTTTTTCTTTTTTTCTTTTTTAATTTTTTATAGTAAAGATTTGATAGAGAGGGATTCTTGGGAAATCTTTATTAGCTAGATTAATTCTATCATTGATTGTGAACAAATACATGAAAATTCAACATCCCATAATCCAATAGGGTAAAAATCCTAAAGACCCAATTAGCTAATTAACATGTACCATATCAATTAGCCTAATCTAAGTAAAAAACACTTCAATTTAGCAAATTCATGTTCTTTTCTTAGATTGCTTTAGAAACTAGGGTTCTCGTGATTATGACATTCAAGAAACACATTAGAGTAAATTTCAAGAACGATTGTTCGAATGCTCCAAATTAAGAAATTCAAGAATTAATTTCGGAAAGAAAATCCTAATTAAAACAAGAAATCAGAATTTTTGAACCTATCTTACTATTATGCAATAGTGCCAAGCAAGATTTGCATTCAAGAAATTAATAGAATCAAGGCGTCAACTATTTTCCATTAATTTCTATTCAAATTCAACACAAGAACATTCATGAATACAAAAAATTCAAGAAAATTACACAAAAGATTTCAAGAATTTAAAACTAGACTAAAGATTTCCCAAGAAAATTACTTACCTAGCCATAAATTGGAGAAGTCTCGAAAGAATCCATTGAAGAATTGATGAAATACATGAAGAAATTCACAAAAAGACTTGTGAATTTTACAAGAAATCTCTCAAGACAGAAGCAATTTCATGGATTATCTCTCAAAATTTTGATACGAAAATTCACTCTATGAAAAAAAAAAAAAAAAAAATTCTTCTTCCCTAAATTCGGAAAATCAAAGCTTTTAATTGATGAGGGTCGCAGCGTTGCGGCCTTAGGCTGACACTGACTCCAACGTTGCATTGCGCAAGGTGCGCGTGCATTTAAATTTTTTTTTCTGTCAATGTTCGGAGCATTGCAACGCTGGGTATAATGTTGCGACGTTGCCCTGTTGATGCGTTCGTACCATACGATGAGATGAATAATGATTATGAGATTATAACGCTTTGTTTTTCCTTGTAGAACCTAAGTGTAAGTCCAACCAAGGTCTTGGTAAGTCTAGGGTCTAACTCAGGGATTGCTTACAAGTGTGCGATGAACTATTACTCATATCTTAATGCAAATGAAATGTTCATACAAATGGTCGATTTTTTATATTATTCTAAATCTAAATTTTATGCATTGAGAATTGTGCTTTAAGTGAAACAGTGTGAGCGATGGTTGTTGGATACTAGCATGCGATGATAGGGTTGAGAAGAATTTTCACCAACACTTCCTAAGCAACTATATGAGTTATGCATTCAAGCAGTGCACTCAATATACGACCAACACCTTTTAGTGTATCTAGCCACACTACCCTATCTTTAGGATGCATGCAGTAAGTACAATATGCAAAAGATGTACTTATTTCTAAGGAGCATCTCCTTTTGTTTTACGAGCTCTAAATATGAGTTCTTTCAAACCTAGATTCAATCTACTTAGAATAATCTTTCGATTTATTCAAGTGATGCGAGTAGGCATACATAAAACAAGTGATCACACAATTCTTTTGCTGCTTAGTTCATGTTGATTATATGTTTCTCAACCCATAAAGTAATTTAGCTACTTATGATAATGATGGAGGAAATGAACAAAGAATGGGATAAATATGTATTCATATTGCAGACTTTGAACTCTTCAATGTTAACAATACAACACAAATACACTGTAAGATAAAGGAAGGGATAGAGAATCAAGCTGTTTGGTGTGCAATGTCTTGCTCCCTCCGGCTCTAATGTTGGCTTCTTCACTCAAATATCGAATAATGGAGCTTCTCTTCTTCTATAAGAGACCCAAGCTCTCACTAAGGTGTTTTTATGGTTGAATAAGAAGGATTCTTGACATAGTTTTCTTCTCAGAAGTTTTATAACCCTCGTATGTTTTGCATGGCCATTGCATGGGTATTTATAGGCATCTGAGGATGACTTCTCTTCAATCACTCATGATTGTGCTGATAAGGTGCATTAAATTCCATCCCTGATGCGCCGCCTGCAATGCGTCAGAAGTTCATTGAATCTTTAAATAGTTCTCTAATTAGGCACTAACTCCATCTGAGATTTGACTTCCACCACACATGTCATATCATGCTTCATCTCCTAAAGTTGTCGCATTAACTGGTTATGTGATCGTGCTTTTGTTTCTGATATTTCTTGTTTGACCGCATTAGTGGGCGTTCTGCATTAAAATAGCGACATTAGCTCAAAATTTAGATAGATCAGGCGTTGGAGATGTATGATCGCATTGTGATTACTTTATAAATTCTTTACCAAAAATCTCACACTTTCAGAGCCTTTTTCTTATTCTTTTAGATGAGAGAGATTAAATAACTTGTATTTCTACAAGTTATCACACCCCCAAATTTAAAACAATGCTTGTCCTCAAGCATATTGATGACATGCATTTCTGCATGTCATCTTAGGCCTTTTACTTAGAATTATGAAGGTTGTTAGGCAGAATAGGCGGTAATCATGCTAGGAATTCACGAGAAAGTGAGCCTGCGTTGTTCAGCATGATTAGTCTCGGCTAACCCGTTATTATGCATTATTATGCGTCCAATGTTCTATTTTTGCAGCTAATACAGGAAGTGGACGCAAATGCGGAAACCGGACCACCGCATAGACGACCGCATGCAGAGAAACACTCCATTGCAAAGGCGAATGTGTTCGATCAATGCATGGATGTTGTGGTAATCAGCCACATGCGTCCATCACATGGGAGTTGTGCTCTTCAAACGATTGTGGTCATCGTGTAGAGTTGTGATATTAAGTGAATGCAGGCACCAAATGATTGCGGCTACATGATAATGCATGGTAAAGGGATCAATGCAAGGTTGGTGGAATGAACGCATCAACGAATCTACCTTGGGAAAATCAAAAGATGATGTTGACATTTCACCTATCACGCCATTAGCGGTAGAGGTTCAGAAAAGGACTAACGCGCCGAATGTTAAAATCAAAATAGTCTATTAATGTTGTTGGCGATCCAAGTTCTATAAATAGAAGTCGATGAACAGAATTCCAACTTGTCCGAGGATTACCCCTGCAACCCAGTGTTCTCCCTGTGATCCAGACAAAATGCGTGAGAAGACGCTTGAGAGTTCTTCACCTCCTTCATCCATTTCGAGTGACGACCTGAGCCTTCGACCGGAGCTAGATCTCGGGAGAGTCAGCTCTACTGCCATCCATGGCACCACTGGCAACCTTGACGCACATCTGCTGGAAGCAAGTCTTTGCTTCCAGCCGGTCATTTCATTTTCCTTTCTTTTCTTATATTGTATTGTAAAACATTTTGTGATGAAGGAATTAATAAAATTTGTTTTCAATGCATTTCTCTGTCTCCTTCGACTCCATCTCTATCTTCTTCACTTAGCTTCTTTACTTTCATTGCAACACTTAGTGAGATTGCTTGGGTATCACATACTTAGTCATGTGGATTAGGGATATGAAGCATGTAGCAACCCACCGAGAGGTGTGCATTGCGTGAGTGTGTGAGTAACCTTATTTGCTTAGTGTGAAGCTGCGACAATGCCTGTCTATAGGCTAATGTAATGCTTGTCTATGAGTAAAGTCAGCAACAACCAACTGTCCAGAAGGGTAAGTGGTTGGTCGCATTAAGTAATGTATGCAGTATTCACTAGAGATAGGAATAATCGTAGGTCAGCCAAGTTCATGTGGTTACCTTGTCCTATGAGTGCATCATTCATCATTTAGGCATACTTGAGAGAGTAGTCTAAAACCAAAATCTAAGACTCGAAAGAGCGGATTGGAACGCACAGGCAAGAACAGGGAACTTAGAGATAAGCTCCATTTGTTAACCTGCATCGCATGCACCCTAGGAATAGGTATGATATTATGTGGTTGCCTTATTTGTGTGTGTGTCACTTTTTCATCGCATAAATAAGAATAGAGGCTTATGTGTAGGTTCTATAGACTTATCGCATATATTGCATGCATTCTAGCATTAGAAGCCGTAGCATTCGCACCGAGAGGTGGTTTACTATTGTATGTGTATTGCATGATCGCATGACTTGCGTTGACTAAGGTTGCCCTTGCAGTCACTCTTAAGTGTTGCAATGAAATCATCTCTGCATTTTATCTATTTTTCCATTCATTTGTTTCATGTCAAGAGTTGTCGTGTCTCTACCTCTCATGTATATTCTCATTGCATTGTCTGTTAGATAGGAGTAGAAGTAGGGTTAACTTAGCAACCTCCCTTCCATTCTTTTATTTAACCGCCGCATGCACATTACCGCATTCATTTTGCTACAAGTTCCCATGTTCGACCTTGGATCACCTGAGAAACTTGTGTTCGCATTATACTTGGCGTTAGCGCAAGAAAACTTGTGATAGGACGCATGGTTATCGCATACATTTATTAACGCATATTCATTCCAACGAATGACCATCGATGCATGACTATCAACACATACACTTAGAACATGCGTCACATATTGCGTCCAAAGGATTTTAGTTGTTGAGTAATTTGACATCTAAATCCCGTCATCAAGTTTTTGGCGCCATTGCCGGGGACTTGGCAGCTAAATGTTTGTTGATTTTTGTGTCTTTGTAGGCAAACTTTTTATCTTGGGAGTATTGTAGCTTGTGCGACCAGGCTGCACATATACTGAGGATTTCTTAAAGTCTCGATCGCCTTGATTAGTCGCCTAGACCCCTCAAAGTGCTTTACTCAGATTACTAGACTAGAATCTTCTTGAGTTTTATTCTTTTTCCTTCTAAAATTATTTCCAAACTTGAAAAGCCGCAAACTTAATCTTCAAAAATCCTTTACTCATTTCAAAATCAATCTCATATTTCGTTTTTTAGAAATAGGGTTTTGAATAATACAAAGTAAAATTTCTCCTTGTTATTTTTGCTATAATCTTGCGTTGATCCAAATGTCTAGATTTCGTTTTGGCTTGCCCCTACAGGTGTCATGCGGACATCTAACTACGAGTTAGACATTCTTTTCAGTCTTAACTTATGTCTTATGACTTGTTATGGTAGTGGAGCTTAAATCAATTATTTCTTAAATTGATCACGATTCTTGCCTTTGTTTTGGCTTGCTTCCACGGGTGTCATGCGGACATCCAATTACGAGCAAGTTTCGATCTTAACGCTTTCTTTTTTTTTTTTTCGGAATAAAGATGTATTCAAGGAGCTTGAAATTTTTTTGAAAACCTTTATGTTCGAAACCCCCCTTTTCCCACCCCTAAATTTAGAGCGCAACAAGGTCCTCATTGCTAAGAAAGTGAATTATGAGATGGAATTAGAAAGTTATCGTAAAAGAAATTTGAAGTAAAGCTTGTAGGCTTGCTAAATCCTAAAAATAATTTTAAAAGAAAAATTCCTAAAACTTAATATTGATGCCAGTCTCGGCATTTAGTGTTAGCACATAGTTTCATCATTGAGGTCATCATTGGCAAGCAATAAAGCAATAGAAAAATTAAGCGATCAAAAGTACAGGTGTGATACAAACAAAAGAAAAGGCGATGAAAGATAGACAAAATTCTATTGAATTTATATTAAATTAATGAAGCGACGATATAGAAGAAGAAAGACGACATCTAACTGATAATACAAGGAAAAGAGAAAACATGGAACGACACCAACCCCAAATTTAGTTTTCTCTCTCATCGTTGTTGTTGCGTTCTTGCAGTGGATTTTCGTTAGGGAATTGAAAGGGATTTTGGAGATGAAGAGGAATGAGTGGCACCACAATGAGGCGAGCAATGAAATTTTGGAAAAATTCGATCATGTAGTGGAATTGGTCGTGTTGCCGCTGCATCAGTTGCCTGATGAAGTCACGTGTCACACTCTATTGGTCTTGAACAAATTCCTTCAGCTTGTTATGTTGTCTATCGAGTTCATCTTACTATCGTCTCAGGTTGTTCATCTACGCTTGAAGTGATTGTTGTTGTCACGACAGGTCATCAAGACCCTCCAAAATTGGTTCATGGAGGTCATTGTGAAGGAATATGTGCCATTCATCCTCGATATCAATTCCTTCGAGTGCGTTGGCTTGAGTGTGTTGATTTTCTTCATTAGGCTGACACTTACTAGCCTCACCAACGCCAGAGCCACCGCCTATTTCAATCCTAGGCGATGGCAGGCTTAGATCATCAATTGTGATGTGTGGAGGACTTGTTTTGGAGTTAGGGGAAGGTGGTGGAGTTGGTGGCCTAGATGCAAGGGGAACGATCGGGATGGGCTCATCTTCAGGAGCAAGCATCATTGGCTTGTCAATCGATGGAGGGTGCATGTTAAGATTAACGCTTAGCCTAAAAGATTTAGGGTCTGGTTGGGGTAGTGGAGACTTCTCTACTTGGGGCGAAGGCATCGCCCTTTCTTCAACCTCAGATGTGATGGTTACTTTCTTCTTCTTTCATTGTGAGGTTTCTGGGGTCATCTAGCTCTAAGGTTGCAGCTTTGTTTGCTACTTTGGTTGGTTCTCGGCTTAAGCTGGTAACCTCATTAGGCGACGAAGGGAATTTCTAGTGAGTGTGCTCTTACCGCCACATCTTCTTCTTCTTCAAACCATCCCTATGCTACACAGAGTTCAATGATGTGCGATGGGAAGAATAGCTGCCTCCTTGGCCTTGAGAAGAATGACCAAATTTGGTCTATGATCAGGCGACCAACATTTATAGGGATCAACTGCATGATGTAGAAAATGGCCATTACCCTCTCTCTTAAGACCGAATGATCATGCGTTGTAGGGAACAATTTTTTTTTGACAAAGTATAACCACATGTTGGCTCCAGGCGTTAGATTGTGCGGTAACAACGTCTTGACCCCTTTTGCTGAGACGCTCCATTTGGTCTCAGGTAGCACTACCTCTTTCAGCACTTCTTTTTGTTCCTCAGATGTTGGGCTTTCAATTATCTGATTTCCTTTAGCGTCAGGAATGTCTTATAGATTGTATAAATGATTGATCTTCTTGATGTTGAATCCTATGGTTGCTTCCCCAACATCTGCTCGATAGAGTCCAGTATGAGGTTTTCCTTCGTAGAACATGGTTACCATATATGGTTTGACCGTTTTTGCCCTTTCACAGAACTCTCTCCACCCCATTGTGTCGATTGTGTTTGTGATGAAATGCATCAGAGGTGTACTTTCTGGGAAGAAGCCCATCTCAATCAGAATAAAGGGCCTCTTTTTGGGAACCTTTTCTTCTTCTGCCACAGGAGCCTTGCCCTTTTCTTCCTTTCTTATTGTTGCTTGCTTTGGCGCTTTTTCCTTCTTTGAAATGCCACTGACCACACCCTTTCTCTTCTCTTCCACCCTAGACTTATCTTCTTTCTTTTTCCTTGCATCTTCTTCCCTAATCAATTGTTTTTCTTCCCTAATCTGTTATAAATTATGCTTGATGCGCTTAGCATTTTCTTGCCTGGCTCTCTTCTCTTCATCGCTTTTGTCATGCATCTCCTTTTCAAATTCCAGCGCAGCGCGCTCCACACTATCTGAAGATTTCTCAAGCTAAAGATGTGATAGACTTCCCATGTGTTCAAATTTTTCACCACACATCTCACAACGTAGCTCAGTTGCCGTGATTTTGGATTCAACTTCCTTCCTTAACCCTCCTGGCCTTCTTTTGGAATTCTTTTTCTATCACCTCTGCAAAGGAGGTGGGGATACCGACACCATCACTTTTTCTTCTTCACCATTTTATATTTTTCCTTGAGAAGAGCTCATCTTCAATGTCAATCAAATCAACGCCACCTTATTTCCCCTTTTACATCGCATGGGTAGACCCATACAAAGATACTTCAGCCCCATCCTTCTAACTGCTTGGTTGGTTTACTACTCCATCTAAGAATTTGAGTGGGTTTTAGGTTTTTGAAAATGTCCCTATAGACTTTTTGTTCGTCCCGTCGCTTGGCTTCACTGGTGGTGGAAGTAGTTAGATGTAGGCGATCTTGTGATGATGAGGACTGTGATAGGGTAGGGGTTGATGGAAGTAGTGTGGGATTGAATGGTGAAGGTGAAGCCACCGGGGGTAAAGGCATGTAGATAGGCACGACAGCGCTTGTGAAGGAAATGGGCTGGATAGAAACGGTTGGGGATACCATCTTATAGGAATAGATGGGAGTGGAGGAACCAGAAGAGGAAGGGATATTTTGGTGGGCCATTTGGAATGTGAATAAGGTGGGTATAAAACGAAGGCAGATTAGAGAGATTGAAGCTTCGCAGGAGAACTTATAGAAGTTAGAGGGTTTAAGGTTTTGGTAAAGCATAAGGAGCTTGGGTTGTTTGAGAAGAAGGGTTTAAATAGATGAAGCAAGAGTGAGAGAGAGGAAATGATAGGTCGCCTCCTGATTCTAGGTAATCATGACGCTTCACGCAATAATGGCGATATGATGGAATACCAGGTGGTGCGTCTTTTCACGGACCTAAGTTAAGATGACGTATCGTTCCCTTACCTGCGATGAGCTTTGTAGGGATGCATTGGGCTTCACATTTCTATGCATCGCCAAGTTTATCGCATCACTCATCGCCTCATAAACCCTAATTTCCCTTCCCCAAAATTTGTTCAACTTTGAATAGCAGTCATTGTTCACAAAATAAGAAAGAAGAAAAGCATAAAAAAATAAGCAGTTAATTAAAAAGAACAGGTAACAAAAATATTAAAGGATACAAAAAGGATATGATGCACCCCTGAGAAAGATATTACTTCATGGCGCAGAGACTTTTTATATCATATTACTCGGGTTTCCCAAGTCTATGGAGGTCTTTTCGTGATTGAAATCACCTCCATTGTAGGGCTTGATCCTTTGTTTGTTCATTTTGAATGTGTTGGTCCCGTCTTTGTTGATCAATTCTACCACTCCATGTGGTAGACTCCTTGATAATGAAAGGTCCTGACCAACGCGTTGATCATGCCAATAGTACTTTTTGGCCAATTTCAAAATCTTTCTTACGAATGCGTTGATCATGCCAACGCTTTACTCGTTGTTTGTAGATTTTGGCATTCTCGTACACCTGTAGCCTCAATTTGTCCAGTTCCAATAACTAGAGCTTCCTCGCCTCGCCTGTAGCTTTCAAGTCAAAATTCAGTTTTTTTTTGTAGCCCATAATGCTTTATGTTCAAGCTCCAACGAAAAATGGCAAGCTTTACCAAAAACCAGAACGTATAGGGACATTCCTATAGGATTTTTATATGTAGTGTGATATACCCATAACGCTTCATCTAGTCTTTGTGCCTAATCTTTATGCGTTGGATTGACAACCTTTTCTAGTATTGTCTTAATTTTCCTATTGGATATTTCAGCATGACCATTTATCTGAGGGTGGTAAGCTGTGGCTATTTTGTGGTGAACATTGTATTCGATCAGAAGTTTACCAATAATGCGATTGATGAAATATGTACTTTCATCGCTTATAATAGCATGTGGAATGCTAAAGCGAGTAAAGATATTTCTCTGTAAGAATTTTAAGAAAGTGATTGCATCGCACATGAGATCGCCTCTACCCACTTAGATACATAGTCAATAGCTAATAAGATGTCGTTGTGGCCATTAGACGGCAAAAATGGACCCATAAAATTGATTCCTCGAACATCAAATAATTCCACTTCTAGAATAACATTAATTGACATTTCATTCTTCTATGAAATGTTCCTAGTGTGCTGGCATCTATCACACTTCATGATATATTCGTGTGCATCCTTGAATAATATTCACTTTGTAGCACCTTTGCAATTATGCATTGACTTCCAAAATGCCCACCGTAGGGCGATTCATGGAAATGGTAAAGGATGCGTTAAAATGCTGTTTTAAGGATCATTGCCTCAAAATTTGGCCGAGTCCTCTTTTGTACAAGTTAGGCTTGTCCCAATAATAGAATTTGCAGTCATGCATGAGCCTTTTCTTTTGTTGTGATGTATATTCTTCGGGAAATTGTTTGCAGACTAGAAAATTGACGATTTCTGCAAACTAGGGCAAGTACTCGTTGATCTTCAATAGCAATTCATCAAGGAATGAGGCATTTATAGAGGGTTGGATGCGATCATTTTCATGATTTTCAAGTCGCGATAGACGATCGGCGACTTTATTCTCTGACCCTCTTCTGTCTATTATTTTTGTATTAAACTCTTGAAGTAGTAGAACCATCTGATCAATCTTGGTTTCACATCTTTCTTTGTCATCAAGTATTTGATAACTGAATGATGACCCTCGATCCAAGCAGATAAGGCCTGAATTTTTCCATAACGAAGACTACTGCCAACAACTATTTTTCAGTAGTAGTGTAATTCTCCTGAGTGCTATTAAGAGCCTTGCTTGCGTCTACGATAGGATGAAGAACCTTTTCTATTCGTTGAGCCAAAATTGCCCCCATCGCATATCCTCTGGCATCACACATTAGCTCGAATGGTTTTGTCCAATTGGGCGTAATCAGAATTTGAGCTGAGACTAATGCATTTTTTAATTTCTCGAATGTGCTAAGGCAATTGGCATAAAAAATGAAAAGGTCTATCAGCTTCTAGCAACATGTTCAATGGTCTGGAAATTTTTTAGAAATCTTTGAAAAATCTTCGATAGAACCCAACATGTCCTAGTAAACTTCTGAGAGTCTTCACATTTGTAGGTGATGGTAACTTTTCAATGGCCTCAATTTTTTCTCTATGAACTTCTAGGTCGGATTTGGAAACCTTGTGTCCGAGAACAATTCCCTCAGTTACCATGACGTGACACTTCTCCTAATTCAGAACCAGATTCGTGTCCTCGCACCTCTTTAGGATCTTTTTCAGATTTTCTAAACATACTTCGTACGTCCTTCTATAGACTAAAAAATCATCCATGAATATTTCTATAGAGTCCTCAAGGTAATCTGAAAAGATAGCCATCATGCACCTTTGAAAGGTGCTACGGGCATTGCATAGTCCGAAAGGCATGCGTCGAAAGGCAAACATCCCATATAGACATGTGAAAGTTGTTTTTCTTTTATCCTCAGGTGCGATCATTATTTGGTTGTACCTCACGTATCCATCCAAAAAGTAAAAGTAGTCATTCCCTGCTAGCCTGCCCAACATTTGGTCAATGAAGGGCAAGAGGAAATGATCTTTTTTGGTCATCGCATTGAATTTCCTGTAATCCATGCAAACTCTTCAACCAGTGACTGTGCACGTTGGTATTAATTTGTTGTTCTCATTGGGTACAACTGTCATTCCTCCTTTCTTTGGAATACATTGTACTAGGCTAACCCATATGCTATCTAAAATGGGGAAAATAGTTCCTATATCTAACCACTTAATGATTTCCTTTTTAACAACTTTTTTCATTGCAGGGTTCAACCCGCGTTGAGATTCAATAAAGCCTTTCTGTCCTTCTTCAAGCCTGATTTTATGCATGCAGTAGGATGGACTAATACCTTTAATGTCAGCAAGAGATCACCCTATTGCTTTAATGTACTTCTTCAATACCTCTAGAAGGGTTGCTTATTTTTCTTTGGAAAGTGTGACAAATATAATAATTGGTAAGGTCTCATTCTACCCAAGGAATGCGTATTTCAAATGGACAGGCAAAACTTTCAATTCCAAAACTGGAGTTTGTTCAAGTGAAGATTTGTTTGGGAATTCACATCGCATAACATGATTCAACTGAAGTGGTGGTTTCTTCCTTCGATTCTATTTCCTCATCAATTCCCCTATCTAAGCTGCAAGGCCACTCTTCATCTATATCGCATGAACTCACTTCGTCTAGATAGTTAATCGCCTTAACGATGTTGAACTTCAACTTTTGGCCATTGACATGCATTGTGATTTCTCTCTTATGTACATCGATTTGAGCTCTTCCAGTGGAGAGAAATGGTTGCCTCAAGATAATGGGGACATATGTATCTGCCTCATAATCAAGTATAATAAAATCCGCAGGGAGGATAAATTTATCCATTTTAACTAACACATCTTCCAGCTTCCTTTCCGGATGCACAAGGGATTGATCCGCTAACTAAAGGGTAACTGTGGTGGGATTAAGCTTTCCAATCTCCAATTGTTAAAGATTGAAAATGGCATCAAATTTATGCTTGCTCCAAGATCGCATAGAGCATGCCCAATATAAATGTCGCCAATTGAACAAGGTATTGTAAAGCTCCCATGGTTCTGTATCTTCGGAGGGATTATCGTATAACAGTCTTGTATCAGAGCCACCATCTCATATTTACCTATGCTTCTTTTCTTGGACATGATGTCCTTTAGGAATTTAACATAGGTAGGCATTTACTCTATTGCTTCGATGAAAGGGATGTTAATATGCAGTTTCTTCAGTATTCCAAGGAAGTGTTGATATTGACTTTCATCATTTTTTTTAATCTCTATGGAAATGGAAGCACTTGCACCTTCTGTGGTACTATTGTCATGGAAGTTGTGGAGGTTACTCCTTCTGATCCTTGTATTTCCTTGGGAATATCTTCATCGGACGCCCGCTCTTCATCTTTTTGAATTTCAGCTTCTTCGTGCGATTTCCTTTTTATCGTCTCTTTTTTTATGCGTCCACTTTGTAAAGTCACTGTCTGGCATTGTTCCTTGCCTTTGTCCCCCATATTGCGAGGAATCTTTGTGGTGCTTGGGAGTGTACCTGATGGCCTGTTTTTCAATTCGCCAGCAATTTGTCCCATTTGCACCTTAAGATTGCGAATTGATGTTGCTTGGTTTTGAAGAGCTGTTTCATTCTTTAGTATGTATTCCTTCAAAAAGTTTTTTAAGGAAGAGGAGGTTGATGGTTGAGGGGAGCTGGCTGCTTGATGGTGCCTATTTGATCTTTGATGAAACCCTGGTTGTCTAATAAACCAACGGCCGCAGCAGCGTTTATTGCAGTTTGTGAGACCGAGTTCAAACAATAATAAAAAATTTCCATCTACAAACAATTAGGGAGTCCATTATGTGGGCAATCTCTCACTAGTCTCTTGAATCTCACCCACACATTGCTGAGCATTTCATTTTCTTCTTGTTGAAAGTTAGTGATTAACCTTCTTCTCTTTGCATTCTCTGTTGGTGGGAAGTACTTCTTCATGAACTTCTCTACTACTTGTTCCCAGGATGTTATTTCGCCAGGTTCAAGTGAGTATGCCTATTTTCTAGCTTCATCGCATAGTGAAAATGGGAATACTGTGAGCCATACTTCCTCTGAGGTGATATTTGGAAAAACAAAGGTATTGCAAATTTTAATAAAACTTCTTAGATGAGCGTAGGGATCCTCGTCGCGCCTTCCTCCAAACCGACCAACCATTTGAATCATTTGAAGAATTACATGCTTCATTTTGAATATGGTCCTGTCCAAGGCTGGTCGCATGATTCCTGGTGAGAAATCATATAAATTTGGCGATGCATAATCCCTAATTGGTCTGTTGCGATCGTTTGCCAATAGAATGGGATTGGCAAGTGTGTTGTCTTCATTGTTATTCACTATTCGCGACAGTTCTAGATGATTTTACTGTTCTGCCATCCTTCGAGCTCTATTTTGTCATCTTCTTCTGTTAGCTCTTTTGTCTTCTGCAAAAGTTTCTCTCAATTTCTGGGTCGTATGCAAGCTCAGGTGTGGAACCTTTGCTCATAGAACATCTGTAACTTTTTCGCAATCAAGGTACATTTAAACATGATCCACCTTATGTCTCTATATACATGTTGAAATTACATAAAATAACCTAGGATCTTAGTTTATTAGATTGAGTGTTTGCTCATAAAATAACAATTATTTTATTAATAACAATTTGTTTATACAATGTTTACAAACTACGAGAATACAAGAGAGATTTAGGACACAAATCTCAACACTATTGCCATGTTAAATTCTATTTGGATACTCCTGTCCATTGCCGCATATTGTGACTAAGAGATTTGACAAATGGACGTCAAGACTGTTTTCATAAATGACAATCTTGAGGAGACCATCTATATGCACGAACCAGATGGATTCATTTCCCAAGGTCAAGAGCAAAAGGTTTACAAGCTCAATCGGTCCATTTATGGACTAAAACAGACTTCTAAATCTTGGAATATGAAATTTGATACTGTGATCAAATCTTATGGCTTTGATTAGAATGTTGATGAGCATTGTGTTTACAAAAAAATCATCAACAGTTCAATAGCTTTCTTAGTGTTGCACGTGGATGATTTCCTACTCATTGGGAATGATGTAGGTCTACTGACCGATGTTAAATGTGGTTAGCGGCCCAATTCCAAATGAAATATTTGAGAGAGGCATAATTTGTTTTAGGGATCTAGATCTTCAGGAACCGTAAGAACAAAACGCTAGCATTGTCTTAAGTATCATATATTGACAAGATGCTTGTCAAATATTCAATGTATAATTTCAAGAGAGGTTTATTACCTTTCAGGCATGGAATTATCTTGTCTAAGGAATAGTCTCCTAAGAAACTTCAAGAGGTTGAGGAGATGAGACGGATCCCTTATGCATCAACTGTTGGTAGCCTAATGTATGCAATGTTATGTACTAGACCTAACATTTTCCATGCGGTGGGGATAGTCAGTAGATATCAATCTAATCTAGGATTAGATCACTGGACAACCATTAAAACCATCCTCAAGTATCTTCGAAGAATGAGGGACTACATGCTTGTGTATGGGTCTAAAGATTTGATTCTTACAGGATACACTAACTCTGATGTTTAGACTGATAGGGATTTTAGAAAATCCACTTCAAGATCAGTGTTCACTCTTGGAGGAGCTGTAGTTTGGAGGAGCACAAAGCAAGGTTGCATAGCTGACTCCATCATGGAGGCAGAGTATATAGTGGCTTGTGAAGCTGCCAAGGAGGCTGTATGGGTCAGGAAATTTTTGACTCATATGGAAGTTGTTCTAGACATGTCAAAGCCCATCACCCTTTATTGTGATAATATTGGTGCTGTGGTAAATTCCAGGATGCCTAGAAGTCACAAGCGTGGAAAGCACATAGAGCGCAAGTATCATCTCATCCGGGAGATTGTGCATCGAGAAGACGTAATTGTCACGAAGATCACTTCAGAGTAATGTTGCCGATCCATTTACAAAGGCTCTCATGGCTAAAGTGTTTGAAGGTCACCTAGAGAGTCTGGGTCTACAAGACATACACATCTAGTCTAGGGCAAGTGGGAGAATTTATTGGGCGCGTAATGTATGCCTTAGTATGTTGTTTTTGTGTACTGTATCGGTTTAGTCTGGGTCTATGAGACATGGCGCATCTAGTCTAGGGCAAGTGAGAGATTTTACTGGGCGTGTAGTTTATGCCCTAGTGTATTGTTTTTGTGTATTATATTGGTTTGTACTTTATTTGTAACTCTATTAGCTTTAGGACAAACGGGGATTGTTGGGGTTGATGCCCTAAAACTCGTGGCCTTGTAGTTTGTAAATTGTATTTATACAAACATATTATTTACTAACATGTGTTATTCTATTTGACATTTAACCCAAAACCAATAAACTAAGATACAAGGTTATTAGATGAAGCTTACATGTATGTGGAGACATACAGGTGGAACATGTTTAAGTAGTAACCTAAACGGTCTATAATAGATAGATAAAGCTAGGTACCATATCCTTGTGACACTACATATATGGCCCGCTTTATAGTTGTTACAATTGTTATAAAGTGCTACAAATGATCTGATCTAGATCATTCACTTGGAGACATGTGGAGGGGGGAGAATCCTATATAAAGAGTTTGTAAGATCGAACCACGAAATGAATTGTCTCACTTTATAACACCATTGCTAGAAGAGACTTACATTTCACCGGGATGGCCATAGGTGATTTTACCTTAATCATGAGTGAGTTGTGAACTCCCGCCTATGAGGGCGGTCTTTTGATCTGCATGGGTGAGAATGGCCAGATTCGTCGACTCAATATGTCAACCATTTTGGTGATTCATTTGATTAGGGAGCTGGGAACATAGTTACACAAGAAGAAATTCACTCCTTCCTTTTGTTAGGGTTGAAGGAACCATTGAAGGTCCTTGAGCAGAAATGGGATCAGACCCAAAAACCCAAATTTGCAGAACATTTAATTCTACAGAAACAAACAAAACCTTTATGCATTTAAGAAGAAAAATACAACATGCTAGGAGAATTATAGAAAAGTAAAATGGGTTTAGAAGCCTTTACCTTTGAAGACCAATATTCAAGAAGAATCCCTCGACCAAAAAAGGACACAACCATGAAATTACCACTGTATTCTCTGGATGAGAATCCAAGAGATGTGGGCTCTAGCTATTTTGGATGAGGGAATTTTTTTAGAGAGATGATAAGAAGTGATGATGGGGAAGTAAATTTCTCAGAACAATTTGCTGTAAAGCTCTCTCGTTATTGTGAAAAAAAAAACTCTAGAAAAAAGAAGCCACCTGTTACCTTCCCACTATCACGTATAGGATAGAAAAGGAGGGAGAGGGAGTTACAACTCCCTCCCTAAAATGATTTTAAAAAATAAATTTAAAAAATAATTAAATTTTAATAAATCAATTAATATATATTTATATGATAACTACTTTATCATATAATATATATTAACCTATATGTTATATCAAATATAACATATGACCTATAGCTTCAATTGTCTCTCACCAATGACTTTTAATTTAAATCACGTTTATATTAAATTTAATTATATGAATCCAATTCACATACTTAATATTTGAATCATATTAAAATATTTATTTCCTCTCAAATAAACTTTATATTATAATGTATTAAATACATTATAGTAATTATATCATATATAATTAGATTAAGTTAATTATATCACTTAGAATTAATTTCCTCAATTAATTTGAACAATTCAAATTAATCCAAAAATTTATTCTCATTAATTATTGTTGAGCTACAGAGGGGACCTCATGGACCTGTAGCTTGAAGCTCCAATGGTATGTGAATTATTGATTAAACTTCTTTAATTAAATTATTCATCATCCGTTAGTTTTCATGCACTCCACTAAAGACCGACAGCTGCACTCTTTGTACTATAGATATATTTTTGTGTCCATTGGATATATAGCCAGTGAACAGTACGATGACCCTTCACAAATTGCTCGTATGTATAATTGGGCCAAAATTACCGTTTTTCCCTATAGTTACACCTAACTCGTTTAGTACCATTGATCTCTCTAATGAATAGCAAATCATAGTACAACTATGACCAAACCCCTATCAGACCAGGAGAGGGTATGGTGCCACATTGTTCAAGTCCCAGAATCAGCCTTTAAGGGAATAATTTATTTACTTATCCCGACGTTGGGGAAGGAGTGAATTCCTTCTTATGTAGCTGTGTTCCTAGTTCCCCAATCAGACGAATCCCTAAAATGGTAGGCTTGTTGAGTCGACGATCTAGTCACTCTCATCTATACAAATCAAATGACCACCTTCATAGGTAGGAGTTCACTACCCACTCAGGATTCACGTCGTGTTACCTATGATCATCTTGGTGAAATGTAAGTCTCTATTATGAATGACGTTATGTAATAAGACTAAATATTTCATGGTCTGGTCTTATACAAACTCCTTTGTATAGAATATCTCTGCTCACATGTCTCCACATGAATGGTCAGGATCAGATCATTTGTATCACTTTACAACAATTGTAACATCTACAAAGCGAGCCGTACTCGTAATGCCATCAAGATAAGGTATCCAACCTTATCCATTTACTACAAACCATTTAGGTTATCACTTACATATGATCCACCCATATGTCTCTACATACATGTTTAAGGTACAAGACAACCTTGGATGTTAGTTTATTGGTTTGTGGGTTTAATACAACTAAATTTCAAATAAAACATTATATATTTTATTAGATAAATAAGATGTTTGTACAATACAATTACAAACTATAGGACCCTACGAGATTTAGGACATCAACCCAACAATCTCCCGCTTAACTAAAGCTAGTGAAGTGTACAATATAAAAGTCAAACTAATATACAAAGTACACAAAACAATAAACTAGGGGATAACACGCCTAGTACAAATCTTCCACCTGCCTTAGTCTAAACGTGACCTGTCTCATAGACCCATACTCTGCAGGTGACCCTCAAACAATTTAGCTGTGAGGGATTTTGTAAACGAATTAGCAACATTGTGCTTTGAAGCTATCTGCATGACGATCACGTCCCCTCGATGCACAATCTCTCGGATGGGATGATAATTTCGCTCTATGTGTTTCCCGCGCTTATGACTTTAGGCTCTTGGGAATTAGCCACAATACCACTATTATCACAATAAAGTGTGATGGGCTTTGACATGTATGGAACGACTTCTAGATCTGTCAAAAATTTCCTGAGCCAAACAACTTTCTTAGTAGCTTCACAGGCCACTACGTACTCATCTTCCTTGATGGAGTTAGCAATGCAAACCTGTTTGGTGCTTCTTCAAACTACTGCCCCCTCCATTAAGAGTGAACAATGATTCTGATGTGGATTTCCTAGAATCCTTATCAGTCTTGAAATCAGAGTCCATGTATCCTGTAAGGATCAGATGCTTAGAAGCATACACGAGCATGTAGTCCCTTGTTCTCTGTAGATACTTGAGGATATTCTTAACGGCGGTCCAGTGATCATAGAGGATTATTATCAACACTTCGTCTTACACCGTCACTTCGGTAATCGTCTCTTCATGGTTGATCAACTAGCGCAATTGTGACATAGATGCGTTAATTAGTTTCTTATGAGCCTTGAGAGCAAGCGGTGACTTGGTCTCCTACAAAACAGAGTAAAGTTTGGCTTGTCTTCCATCTTTTTGCCGTTAGTGGGTGTAATCGCAAACATTTATAATTATTGTCATACTAGGCTAATTTTCATATAACTGGCGCATAATTACTAACTTTTGGCCGCAATATCTAGATAAGGTGACATAAATAACTTGTATTTCTACAAGTTATCACACCCCCAAATTTAGATATATGCTTGTCCCCAAGCATATCTTCTACCAAGGCAATCATGCTCCATTCCTATCTTATATTTCTGCGATGATTGGTTGCTCCGAATGTTATACTTAGGCACATTACCTGACATCGCACTTTCCTTCTATCCTTGTTAATTCTTAGCAAGCCTTACTTTATTCTTCTATGTAACAAAATTCTGCTCAAAGACACATTTCTAGTTTACAAAATAGAATGCTTATCTCTTCTTTATCAAAACAACTTGACGTATCTATATGCGGTGAGCAAAATTTTGCGTCATTTATTCACTTAGAGACAGTTGGTCATGGTTACACTCTTCATTTTGGCTTGTCCCTACGGGTGTCATGCGAACATCAAACTACGGTTGTGTGCCAGTTTCAACTTTTAACTCATGATAATCAGAGGAGTCGTCTCTTGCATTTCTTTTCTCTTTTTGGTTTATACTACGTTGTTCTTGGAAATCCACCTTCGTTTTGGCTTGCTCCTATGGGTGTCATACGAGCATCCAACTACGAGCAGGCTTCTTTCATAACTAAACTCTTATCAGGTTGGGAACAATTTTGAAATTTTTTGCGCTGACATTGGAGTTTTGCAATTTTTTTTTTTGGTATAAAAATGGACGCATTTTCTTAAATACTGCATATTCTTGATCTCTTATGCTCAGACCTTTCCCACCCCCAAATTTAAAGATGAGCAATGTCCTCATTGCATTGTTTGGATAGACTAGACAAACACTTAGGAGAAAATTTCAAAAAGAAGGTTTGAGCAGAACTTTGAAAGGTAAAAGGTAAAGTACTGCTAAACTAAGAATTAGCTAAGTGTTAGTCAGAATTTACTAAGTATGGGAAATGTTTCTAAGTGTAACACATAATACATCATAGCAACACAATGAAGATCGTAAAAATACAAGAGTAAAAATATAGCAAAGATTAACAAAGGAATATAAAGAAAGAGGCATAGTCAAAGAGTAGAGTGAATTATGTACCTTGATTGTATTGACTATTAACAAAGTATGCGAATATATTACAAATGATCGCATTACAAAAAAAAATTCTAATGCTTGTACAAGAGTCAAAGAATTTGGTTAAGTTATAAAATAATAAAAGAATTGAATATAATTAAAGAATGGCCGCATTGAAACTTAAAATGGAAGAAAGAATAAAAACTAAGGTTGAGGAGCAGGGGGATCTGGTGGAGGATATTGCGGCGGTGCAACAGAGCCATAGTCAAACATTAAATGCTACCTTAGATGCAGAGGCACCATCAGACCATACAGATAAGCGGTAAGAAAGTTGAAGTATTCTTGATTGCGCTCCACTATCTGTCGTTGGTGTTGGAAGATCCAGTGCATATTGCACTGGATATTAATGAGTGCTTCCCTTGAGGTTGCAGCACTGCGTTGAATCTCATCAATGTGCTCCATTGCTACCTCAAATCGATGGTTGAAGAAGTGATGCTGCTGAGAGACAAGTTCTTGCTGTTGGGCGAAAAGGGTTCTTATTTTAGCTAGCTCAGCAACCAAGAAGGTGGAGGACGGTTGTGCCTGTGAAGTCTCACCAGCACCGTTTTGGGGTCGGGAAGATGTGCCTTCACTCAAATCGTGTGGGTCATCAACTTGTGGCGATGGGTTGGTGGGATATGGTGGTGAAGTTGTTGGTGAAGGTAGGGCTACTGGTTGAATCGGAGAGTTGGGGACAAGAGAAAGGTTAGTAAGAGGTTCATGAAGAGGGGAAGAGGGCTACGATGGCGGGCTTGGAGGGCCTGGAGATCTAATGACCAAGGGACGAGGGTTTATGAACTCTAGATCATGCGTTGGTGACTCATGAACCCTTTCTTTTCCCTTATCTTCTCCTCGTCTTCTTTTTGGTATGGGTTCCTGCAGCACATTCAAATCAATCGCAGGTCTTTTTGCTGGCAACTCTGGGCAGTGTAGGGAATCCTTGAGGAGCATCCTCAGAATTTTGATGTTGATGAGGTCGTGGACTTCTGGCATGGGCTCCTCATCAATGCCTACACCCACACTCAGGCATAAACTTGAGATGATCCATGGGAAGAAATACTGCCCCCGTATATGCCCCACCAATGCTCTGATCTGCCCTGCGATCAACCTTCCCACGTTAACAGGAATGCCGCGAGCAATACAATATGCGGCCATCACCTGATCCCTTGATACAGTTTTGTCATGCGTTGTTGGGATCAACCACTTTTTGATCAAATAATCCCAGAGCCTTCCCTTCGGTAGCAAAGACTTAGACTCGAGAGTGCAGATGTCTTTAAGGGAGACTATCCGTCTTGTGCCTGGTTGCGCTAGTACCCTCAGCGCGTCTCTCATCAGTTCATCTGTAGGATCATCAATGATCTTGTTCCCTGGTGCATCAGGGTTGTCCCTCATCTGATAAAGTTCATTGATGTACTTTGCGCTGAAGTGTACTGTCTCGCCCTTAAAAGTCACTGCATCCCTATTTCCGTGAAGACGCCATCGATAGAAGTTCTGCACTACTTGAGGCACGATGAGGGATGGGCACTGACAGAACGCGTCCCATCCATGCTCCACAATGACGCTTGTGATGAGGTCAGGTAGTGGGGTCGGCGCAGGGTAGAAGCTCATCTCGATCAGCATGTCATCATTTTCCTTTCTTTTAGATGATCGCTTCTTTGCCGATGCAGGCTCGCTGCTTTTTGCTACGTCTTTGCCTTGTGCCTGTACAAGGCGGGATGCTTGCCTTTGTCTCTTTTACCCGCTCCTTGCGCTGTTCTTCTTTCTCGCGTTTAGCGAGTTCTTTGCCCTTGCTTTTGTACAAGCGCTTCTTGTTAGCTTCGCACTTCCTCTTCGTCTTTTCCAATAGCAGTCTTTCCTCTTCTTCTTTCTTCCTCCTTTCTTCTTCTTCTACCTCTCTCTCTTCTCTCTCGAACTCTTCTTCAAATTGCTCAAAGGCCAGTAATAAGTGCTGATCTTCTTCGCGTTTTCGGATCCCTTCAAGTCGGGCAAGCTCGTTATTGCTTCGCATCTCCTCAAATTCCAATCTTTTTCTTCTATTCCCCTCTGCGATGATGAGCTTGCCCCACTCTATCTTTTCTTGCTTCTCTTCTTCTTTTTTTCTTCTTTTCCCCTCATCTTTCAATGCTAACATTAAATGTTGAAGGTTGATACTAGACCCTAGTGGCACATTCTCCCTGTGATTCCGCATTAGGGGGGTTTCCTCTGTTTCTTCTCCTTCGTTCGTTACAACCAATTGTGTTGCTTCAGGCTGTGGCGACTCCATCAACTGTGCCGTTTCCCCCTATCCTCCCTCACGGAGGTCGATTCTCCATCCTTCTCTGGGCTTGCAGCCCTCTACTTTGCTTTTTCTTCTTCTCTCAGGCGCCTCTTCTCTTTTCGACGCAATTTTCTCTTTTCTTTCTTCTCTCTCATCTTCTTCTTGGCCTCTTCATCTTCGTCATCATCCTTTTTCTCTTTGTTTCTTCTTGACTTGTGATGATGCAATGACTCCGCCTTCCCGCCTTCTGTCCCTTACTCTTCTTCTTCTTCTTATCTTCCTTCTCGGCCTCAGCAGCCTTCTTTAATCTAACTCCCACTTCCTTCTCTGCCTCAGCTGGCAGCCCATCCCCTGCAACCTTCACCATCGCAATGTTAGGGGTTATTAATGTCATCTCTGCTTTTTCGGCCTCTTCAACTGCGATCTCATTTTCTTCTCTTTCAATGATCGTAATTTCCTCTTCTTCCATTTGTGGAGGCTCATAAAAAATCTCTGCGATGATGGTGGCCTCCGGAGTCTCCGGGACCAGAACATCATTCCCTTTTTCTTCTTCAACCACCACTTCTTCCTCTACCACTACTCCATCCTTTATTTCTTCATTCGCCACAATCGCCGCCTCCTCCTCCGTAGGCAGTGGCTGGTTTACAACCCCTGCCTCGGGCAGTCCACCTCCTTGCTCCAGAGTGATTAGGATGTTGCCAAACACCTCCGTATCGTCTCGCCTCTTCTGTTCACTTTCAGTCGAGACGGACGACGTTGGGTGGGCATGCTTTCAGTGCTTCCTCCTCTCTTGAACGCAGGAGGCCTAATGGCCAAAGGATTTCTCCGGGATCTTCCGATGGGTCTGGGGATGGTACGGGCTTGTACGGCAAGCCTGCGACTGGCAGCCAGGAATGCTACCTCTCACATGGCTGCTTGGTCAGGGACGAAAGGTGAAGCAGGTTGTTTTGATGTTTGGTCGGCCATGGAAACAGACGGGAAGGTCTGGTACACTTCGAGCTTTTGGGAGAAAAACAGGGTTCTGAAAGCAAAATGTTTAGGGTTCCGATTTTTGCTGGTAAAGAATTTCCAAAGACGGGGAAGGGGGTATTTATAGGTTGGACCGTGGTGGGGCCCAACGCGATTTGTGCGGTGACTGACCTTGAGTAGCTCAACAGGCGCGTCGTTCCACCTCCCACATTTATGGAATTTTCAGAAAAAAGCGTCCTTTCGTCTGCCAAGCCATAATTGCTTAGGGATACGAATCGATTGGACTTCTTCCCGAATTACCAGACAAAATTTTCTTTAATATTTTATTTGAATGGACGCATGATAAGTTATAACGCATTGTGTTTAATAGCACAACTGTATCTTTGCAGAGGACGGGCAACAACGCATATATCCCCACAACACACCCCTTAACCAACGCATTTCTGGAGGATACCTCGACATAGTGCATTTGGCTAAGGACTGACAAAGGACATATACGAGTGCAACACACCCCTCAACTCAATACAGTTGAGTTAGGTGATCGCAGTGCATTCCTAGTAGGTTTGGGATGCGTCCATTGTCATCTTGCTTTCTTATTGTTAAATGTTTTATTATCGTAAATTATATTTTACACATAGGTATTTTATTTTATTATTATTATTATTTTTTTATCGATTTTTCTTTATGTCTCAATCATTCACAATTTAAAGCTCATACACTGACTACAGAAAAACTTAGAATTAAAGGCAGGAATGAATTAAATGCACATCTCCGCAGGCGGTCAGGCTTGCCTGTTTAATGTCTTCACGGACATTGCTCTTTCCTTGTTGATCCTGGGGCTTCAAAATTGCTGGGCAGTGTTCCAAGTGTCCGACTTCTTAACTCAGAGGCCAGTTGGCCCACTGGATCTCCAGATTCCTTATAGAGGACGCTTGCGCTTGCATAACTGCATCATTCTTGTCCATGTACTGTTTCAGCAGCGCATTTAACGATCCTTCTGAGGCATTAGATGGTGATGATAGTTGCTGGTTTTGCGGTCTTGATTGCCCCTGGTTGTGGTGAAACAGAGGATTTCCTAGGTTGGGATTGCCGCCCCAACCGAAGTTAAGATGACTCCTCTAGCCCGGGTTGTAGGTGTTGCTGAACCCTGGATAGCACACACTTGCTGAAGATTCAATGGGCATCCTTCAGCTCCGTGAGCCCCTCCACAGTTGACACAAACAATTACGGCCACTTGAGCCGGTGCAACGAGTTGCGCTGATTGTGGAGCAATGGCTCCTTGATTAATGGCCATTGATTGGAGGATTGAGGTTACCGTGGCCATCTGGATGACCAATGTAGTCATTGTCTCTGCAGGGACAATAGCTGTTTCAGCTTTTCTTCTCTCGGCACCTCGGCCTCCATATCCGTCATCTATACAGTCATCCATATTCCGCGAGATGTGGTTAAGGATGACTTTGGCCTCCATGTATGTCTTGTCCATAAAACCTCCTGCCGCGGAGGCATCAACAATAACCTGCGTTGCTCTGTTCAGGCCATTGTAAAATGTTTCCATCAAGACGCAATCGGGAATCTCGATATGCGGGTAGTTTTTCACCAACCTTCTAAATTGCACCCAGGCGGTGCTCAGGGTCTCATTCTCTTTTTTTTCAAAGTTCAGCACATCCTTTCTTCCTCTTGCGTTGACAACCGGTGGGAAGAACTTCTTCATAAACCGCTCAGCTAATTGCCCCCATGAAGTGATTTCATTGGGCTTTAGTGAATAAGCCCACTTCTTAGCCTCATTCCTCAAGGTGTAAGGGAACAAATATAACCTAATATTCTCCAGGGTCACGCCAGGTAGGGAGAAATTTCCGCACATCTCGACGAAGCTGGTCAGGTGGGCATGCGGGTCTTCACCTTGCAGACCCTCAAACTGCCCTGCATTCTGAATCATTTGTAATATGACCGACTTGATCTCAAAGCACGCATTCTCCTCGACAGTTGGCCTTGATATTCCAGGAAAAAAATCATACAGGTTGGGTGCCACATAGTTTCGGATTGGGATATTACGATTGGCTGTAAGGACTACGGGATCCCGAGCCAGTCGAACAGCCCCTTGATTCACATCTGGCACCGCGTTATCATTATTATCTGCCATGCTGGCTGCCTTTTTTCGTTGATTTCTGTTCTGGCGTATCCTCGCGCGGAAGGTTCGCTTGATCTCAGGGTCAGCTACGAATTCTGGTTCAGCACCAGGATTCATAAACTGTCAGGCTGCTCTCCACGTTGAACAGCCAGTATAATGAGATCTGTCCTGCAAAATACCAAAAACCACTCAAACAAGAAACCGTTAACCAGTCCCTGACAACGGCGCTATAAACTTGTTGACTCGTAGGTATGTATGATATTAAATGCTCAAAATGATACGATACTACTTCTATTTATATGTTAATTAGGAATATCCATGTAGTATGCCCTGCGTTGTCACAAGTTTCCTTACGAGAGAGCCAAGTGTAATTCCACCGCAAGTTTCTTAGTATGATCTGAGGTTGAACATGGGGAAATGGTTTTTGGTTATTGCGGTATGTTCATGGCATATGCGACCAGGTTTCCAATTCTTTAAAAAGGAGTTTGTACAGGTATGTAAATTGCGGTAAAATAAAGGAAAGAAGTAAAGATGCGATAAAACATAAAAATACAATAAACCTAAGCTAGATGTTACAAGATACAGACTTCATATACAAGATGCTAGGATTAAGGCTGGCTATGAAGGTTATGCAAAGATGTGGGATGTGGCGACAAGTCTTATGAATAGAATAGAAAGAGAAAGATAAGTATTACAAACAATGCAAGTTCTTAATTGGATTGAAGGTAAAGTTACTGTTCCGCTCTTCTCTTGGCTTATCTCTCAGTGATCGGCCGTGTTCCCCACATGTCTGTGGTGAAATAGAGTCTAACGTAATGAACACAAAGTTGCTTCCATGTTTAGAAGTACTACTCGCTTTAGTTAACGCACTCTTCTGACCCTCTCTCGATAAATCAGAATGACATCTTCACTTCTACTCTCACAGGTGCCGATGCCGTCTAGCATGCTTTAGCTAAACATATTTTATAACTTTAATACAGATTAAGTTCTTGGTGATTCGTATTTCTCATCAGGAGATTAAGAAAACGTCATGAAGAAAGTGACTAACGGGTGAATGGAAATAGACAGAAAATGGTAGATCGAATCTATCGAAACATTTAATATTTCTACTAAGCGTTTGATACATGATTTGTGAATGAAGAGGCAAAGAAAATATGGAATACAATGAAAGAGAGATAGAACAGATACAAACAAGTGCCAATGTCTTGGCATAGATTCGATGGAGATCTGCTTGCCGGATCAGATGGTTTCGATGGCAGGAAGAGCTTCCCTCTCAGGCTTGCTCCACCGATAGCAAGGATCTCTGCACAGAGCTTCGATCGGGTATATGGCAGGTTGGATTTGAGATTCACCTTTCGGCCTTATTTCATTCTCTTCCTGGATTTCTTCTCTTCAACACCCAGCTCAGTCTTTTCTCTCTAAAATCTTACAGCACTTAGCCCCATATCCAGTAGCATACTTTTCTCTGAAATCAATAGGGTATTTATAGGAGTAGATCCTTGACTCGAGCCTTGTGGTCCCCACTTGATGGTTATGGTAATTCCGCAGATGGAGGGATATTATTTCTTCTGTTATGCAATCAGACCATCAATTCTGCACAACCGTTAGTTGTACACCTGTCGCAATCCTCCGCTCTTACGTTGCTCAGTTTCATCTTTCGATCATAGGTTCGCATGCGGTGTTTGTTTTTATTACCGCATGCGATCGAAGCATACTCTGGACCGACTGTCGCCTTGCGCCGTCACTTCGGTAATCGTCTCTTCATGGTTGATCGACTAGCACAATTGTGACATAGATGCATTGATTAGTTTCTCATGAGCCTTGAGCGCAAGTGGTGACTTGGTCTCTTGCAAAACAGAGTAAAGTTTGGTTTGTCTTCCATTTTTTTGGTGTTAGTGGGTGTAATCGCAAACATTTATAATTATTGTCATACTAGGCTAATTTTCATACAACTGGCACATAATTACTAACTTTTGGCCACAATTTCTAGATAAGGTGGCATAAATAACTTGTATTTCTACAAGTTATCAAGCATGAGATGATATTTGATTTCATGAAGTTGTATGTGATCTGTAGATATTGAAGCATGTGTGTATGCTGTAGAGACATGATGTTGAGGCACATATGTATGTGATAGAACCATATTGTGATAATTATGGTGTCGAGCCTATGATAGTGATTTTACTAATTAGTTAGAATGGCCACTAGATTTGTGTTTCCTTCGGGATTCACTAGTTTTTATTTCCTTCGGGATTCACCAGTTATTGTGTCTCCTTCGGGATTCACCAGTTTGTGTTTCCTTCGGGATTCACCAATTATTGTGTTTCCTTCGGGATTCACCAGTTATTGTGTCTCCTTCGGGATTTACCTGTTTATGTTTCCTTCAGGATTCACCAGTTATTGTGTTTCCTTTGGGATTCACCAGTTTGTGTTTCCTTCAGGATCCACCAGTTTGTGTTTCCTTCGAGATTCACCAGTTTGTGTTTCCTTCAAGATTCATCAGATATTGTGTCTCCTTTGGGATTCACCAGTCCATGTCTCCTTCGGGATTCACCAGTTTGTGTTTCCTTCGGGATTCACCAGTTATTGTGTTTTCTTCGGGATTCACCAGAGGTAGTGGACATATTTAGCTACAGTAGGATAAAACTCAGTTTTTCATGTATGTATGTGTCCCATGAGGACTAGGACAGTTTATATGTTCCACCAGAGGTAGGCATCTAAAGGACATAGATGCCTAACCTGACCCCAGTAGTGGGGTTACTTACTAAGTATTTTATACTCATTCTTTCTCATGTTGTTGTTTCAGGTAAAGGTAGAGATGCACCGACGATGGACAAGCGGAATTCATGATCGAGCCATTGGGACTAGTTTTATGCTTCCGCTCATGAGATTTAAACTTATTTTCATGATTTTCTTAGCTTTCAGTGTCGATGTTTAAAACGTACTATTAAGAATCGCTTTCAGATTTATTTATTATCATTTATGATTTATGGGTACCCTACCATTGTTTTTAATATTTGAAATTAAATGCAAAGCCTTTTAAATTTACCTTATTTAATTAGCATTATTTCACCATAACAGAGTGTCGTTTTAAGTTCCATGCATGCATGTATTTAGTAACGACCTAACTTAAGTCCTAGGAGGTCGGGTCGTTACGAACAACCTCCATAGCATTATTCACTCTTCAAATCTCCATTCTTTCAAATGGGACTTGAGATTCTCAGCTGCAATCTTTGCTTTTTATATGTGGGCTTTGGCTGTTAGTGGAGGAACCATTTTTCTTAGTGCTAATGATAATTTTCTTAATCTACTACTTGATTAGTTGAATATCTTCATACATTCCTCTTGAAATTGACCATGGACTTCTTGTGATGGGATCTGCAAATGAAAAGATCATCATCAGCATATATAGGGTTTCTCTTTCGATAATTATTTGGTTTTTTTTTTTTGAAAATGGTGTACTTTTTTTTCTCGCAACGTCTCTTTAACATATTTTTTATCTTTCTTAAGTTACATTTGTATTCTTAACCAAATTCCTGGAAAAAAATTTTAAAACTACTTCGCATTTAATAAATAGATATTTAATTTTGTATCTTTTACTTCCAAAATTAAGCTTATTATCATTAATTCCACCCCTGAATTTATGATTTGTTTTGAAATCTACTTTCTAACCATGTTTTGAAAACTTCTAGAAAGTTTTAAAAACTAGGTTTTTTTTTTTTTTTTTTTGCTTAAAATTAATGTCATCAGCTAATCGTTTTATAACAAAGTAAGCATAGTGGAGTTGGTAGATTTACTATATGCAAAAATGAAATAAGTTTTGGGATCTATTATATACTTTTTAAAGTGCATAGAAGTAAAATCGATACGATTCTAGAAGTTGTGGACCAAAATTTAAATGGAATCTTACTTGAATTTGGTTAGCTTTGAGGCATCCATTAAGAACTTCAAGGCGATAGGCGTTCCCTGTTTAAGCTCCCAATTACCAAATATTGCTTCCAAGGATGGCGATATCTAAATTTGCCCTGGCGAGGCTCTCATCTTGCAAGGTTAGTCTGCCCCAACATGTGCAACATTTAGCTCAACATTTTTTTTTCAAGTGAGAGAAGTTAGAAGTTAGAAATGTAGTCACATGAAACCTTTTTTTCGTTTTTAATTTCGAGTTTTCTGTTTACTTGTTTTTTGTTTTGGAAAATGACGGTATCAATTTGTCCTTTACTTTCGTTTCTAAGAACAACACTATATAACCTTGATTCAATACCAAATACATAGTTACTAAACTTAGTTTTAATTACCTTTATTTTAGTTTTTCTTTTTCAAAAACCACAAGAAACAAGAAACCATTGTGATAAATCATGAATTAAAAATAAAAAAAAAATTAGAAGAAGAAGAAGAAAGAACGAACGAAAGAAATGAATTAGAAGATTATCAAACAAGCCCTAAAAGGTATCTAACTTGATCGAGCTCGAATACTCACCAACGATTCTTCATTTGATTTTGATTTTAGAATAGTTCTATACTTTTGCATGTCGGCCTTGGAAATCTCTCCTTCTTTTGATAATACAAAATATTCAACTCCAAAGCCTGCCGAAGATAATTTACACATACAACCATCAATCAAGTCAAAAGAAAATTAAAGGAGATTAATTATCATCAAAAGCCAACAAATTATCACTAAATTACCAAAAAAAAATTAGACAATATTTTTAATCATGTTTGGTAACTATTTAATTTTGAAAAAATTCTTGAAAAGTAGATAATAACAAAAACAAAACAAAACAAACAAAACAAAAAAGTTGTCAAACGGGACGTGAATTCCGTACTTAAGAGAACAACCTTTCTCCTAACCCTAAATCGGGTAGGTGTGAATTTCGTCTTGCACCCTATGTCCCTAGCTATCTACCCGATCTTATCCTTGAAATGGGAGGCTTATTGAGCCGACATTGTTGAGTCAACCCTCACCCATGCAAATCTAAGGATAATCCCGAATAAACATCAGTTCATAGTTAGCTCAGGATTAAGATCGAGTTACCTAGATCGTCTATGCGAAATAGTCAGTCTTAAACAGTAAACAACATTATAAAATAAGAGTGACTTATTTCTTGGTCCGATCTTATGCAAATTCATTACATAGGACACCCTCACTCCTCATGTCAATACATGAACGAATCTGGATCACTTCGTTTGTAGTATCTTTACAACAACTTGTACCAGCTACAGAGTAGGCCGCATCCAATAGTGTTACCATAATAAGGTACCCAATCTTAATCATATACTATAGACCGATTTGGCTATTTACTTGAACTTGATCCATCTTTATGTCTCTACTTAAAGTTTAAGTATTCATATAATAACCATGAATCTTAGTTTATTGGATTTAGACTTTATGAATGCAATTAATAGATTCAATAACAATTTTATTGAAGAAATGTTGAATAACATCTTTGTTGAGAATATGTTTAACTTTACAAACTGCGAGTTTTAGAACACACAACCCAACAATACTCCCACTTGGACTAAAACTCCAGTGGATCATTATATACAAATATATACAATATTGAATTACACTTGGAGAATCAAATAAATAAATACAATAAACTAGGGCATCAAAACCCATAAATTCTCCACTTTCCCTAGTGACAAATATCTCATAGACCTAGCCCTACCAGGTGACCCTCGAACACTTTAGCCGAGAAGGCCTTTGTAAATGGATCAGCTAAGTTGTCTTGTGAGGCTATCTACGTGACGATCATGTCTCCTTTGTGTACAATCTCCCTAATGAGATGGTACTTCTGCTCGATGTGCTTTCCACGTTTATGGCTTCAAAGTTTCTTTGAATTTGCAACTACTCCACTATTATCACAATATAGGGTGGTTGACAAGTGCATATTTGGAACTACTTCCAAATCCATTAGGAACTTTCTGAGCCATACTACTTCTTTTTCTATTTCACTTACAGCTACATACTCATCTTCCATTGTGGAGTCAGCAATACAATTTTTCTTGATACTTCTTCACACTACTGCTCCTCCATACAGAGTGAATATTGACCCCAAAGTTGATTTCCTTGAATCTATATCGATCTGAAAGTCAGAATCAGTGTATCTAGTAAGGATCAAATCCTTAGCACTATACATGAGCATATAATTTCTCATTCTCCGGAGATACTTGAGAATGTTCTTAATGGCAATCCAATGATCATATCTAGGATTGGACTAAAATCTGTTGACTACTCCAACTGCATAGCATATATCGGGACGAGTACACAACATTGCATAAATTAAACTCCCTACTATTGATGCATATGGAATTTGTTTCATATCCTCAACCTCTTGAGGTGTCTTAGGACTTTGTTCCTTAGACAGATGAATTCCATGTCTGAAAGGCAACGTTCCTTTTTTGGAATTTTGCATTTTATATCTAAACAACATCTTGTCTATATAAGATGCTTGAGATAATGTTAAAGTTCTGTTCTTGCGGTTCCAAACTATTTGGATCCTAAGAACATACTGTGCTTCTCCTAAATATTTCATTTGAAATTACGTAGGCAACCATCTCTTAATGCCAGTTAGAAATTCTACTTCATTTCCAATGAGTAAAATATCATCAACATACAACACCAGAAAAGCGACAGTTTTGTTAATGATTTTCTTGTATACACAAGGTTCATCAACATTTTTTTTAAAGCCATAAGATTTGATCACAGTATCAAACCTCATATTCCAGGATCTAGATGCTTATTTCAACCTACAAATAGATCGATTAAGCTTGTAAACCTTTTTCTCTTAACCCCATTCAATAAACCTTTTTGATTGAGACATATAGATACTCTAATCAAGATAGCCATTCAGAAAGGTTGTCTTGACATCCATTTTTCATATTTCATAATCATAAAATGCAGCTATGGACAAGAGTATTCTAATCAACTTAATCATGGCAACCGGAAAGAAACCATCGGTCAAGCTATTGCACAACCCTCCCACTACGACAAGGTATTCTTAACTCTTGAGAAGAATGTGAAATACCAGTTTCATCAATAACTCTTGTTGATGGACCTGCTCTGTCAACAACTCTTGTTGACACATTTGTTGTTTCTCTGGACATTTATTTTATTACTAGCTTACTGCGAGATTGATGATTCTTTATGTGGTCTTCCTCCAGGAAGGTTGCATTTGTCGATACAAATACCTTGTCTTTTTTCGGATCGTAAAAAAAAAAAACCACCTTTCGTTTCTTTTGGGTAGTCTACAAATAAGCATACTTTTGAACGACATTCCAATTTTTTAGGATTTTGTACCAACACATGTGCTGAGAAACCCCAAATTCTAAAGTGATGTAAACTTCCTTTACGTCCCCTCCAGAGCTCGCAAAGTGTTTCAAAAACATTTTTCGAAGGAACCATGTTTAAAATGTACACTGCAGTTTCAATTGCGTGTCCCTAGAAAGAATTTGGTAACTGAGCATAACTCATCATGGAAAGAACCATGTCCAACAAGGTTCTGTTTCTCCTTTTTGCCACACATTTTGCTGAGGTGTGCCAGGGGCTGTGAGTTGAGACTGAATTCCATGTTCTATCAAATAGTTTTGGAATTCTAAGTCCATATAATCACCACCTCGATCTGATCAAAGTGTCTTAATCTTTTTTACCTAATTGGTTCTCAACCTCAGCCTTATACTCTTTGAACTTTTCAAATGTTTCGAACTTTTGATGTATTAGATAAATATGGCCATACCTAGAATAGTCATCAATGAAGCTGATGAAATATTCATACGCTTCTCTATCTTTAACATTCATAGGACCATAAAGGTCTGAATATATTAGCTTCAAGGGTTCTTTGGTTCTAAGAACTTTTTCAGAAAAATATCTTTTAGTCATTTTACCCTTAAGACAGGATTCACAAGGCGGTAATGAACGGTCTTCTAACTTATTTAGATGATCGTTCTTAACTAGTTTCTCATTCCTGTTGAGATTTATGTGATCTAGTCTCAAGTGCCAAAGGTAGGCATTTGGAGAAACTTTCCTTTTCTTATAAGTTTCAGCTGTTTTAAACATCTTCAAAACGGCTTTAACCTTAGTCGATTTTAATAAATACAAGTTATTTTCTAATTTTCCAGAACAAATTTGGTTATTTCTTGAAGTGATGAACACTTTATTATTTTTGAAAAAAACTTTATAATTTTGTTCTAGTAAATAAGAGATAGATATTATATTCAGTTTCATAAAAGGAATGTAATAAATATTTTTAAGATAAATGTATTTATCTCATATAAATAACTTCATATCTTCCACTACTTTAGCTGAAACAACCTCCTCGGTCCCTATTTTAAAGATTATTTCACTTTCTATCAACTGTCTCCAGGACCTTGTTTCATGTGAGAAAGTACAGACATGATTGGCAGTACCTGAATTAATCATCCAGGTTTTATCGTTTCCACTAAACATGTTTAGATAACAAGTAAATCATATTTATCTTGTTGTTCGAATTTCGCATTCTCATCAATATCATTCAAAACTTTAGATGAGTTGGGAGATAGACGATAATCCTTTGTTAAAACTCTTTTAGAACCATTAATCGATAGTAATTTGTCCGTTGATTTGATTTTACCGTTAGCTAATTCGAAAGTGAGTATTTTAGAAGAATTCAACATGCTGAAAATTTTAAAACAAATTCTAATTAGCAAATTGCAACTAAATCCAAAGTCAAGATTTAGCAAAACAAGTAATAATGTACCCATAACCATTATTTATTTGCAACGATACTATAGTGAGTCAGAATACGTGCTACTGAGGGGCAGTCAAATACTCCTTCACTAAGCAAAACAATTTTGACCAAACACTATCTCCAGAATAAATTGTATTCCTATAGTCGTTTAGTTACCGTTTTCGGTCAGAAATTACTAACACTTTAGTAATTCTGTAAGTATAACCCTCCGTTTTCAGATGTCAAAGGTCGATCCCAACTATGCTATCGAAATGGAGAGTCAAGGTTGGGAATGGACCTAAGAAATCATATCCATTTCTGGAGTTTGAGTTGTTCCAAATCCTATGCTACAACCCTCCGAGGGGATAACTGTCATTAAACGACTAGCAAGGGCCGCCTAAATCAAACCAACAGATGCAACATGTGAATCTCAAGGTCCAAACTAACAGAAGAGACCGCAGGACTCGTTGACACATATCCTTCACCCACTTACTATGAACTACTTCCCCCGTTCACTTTGTTATTGACTCATACAAATACTTTCCGAATGGAGGTCCCTCCCAGGGTGACACGAAGCGTCATATGAATCTCACGATGTGAATTATGTGGAGACGTGGAAGTTGGAATCTATGTATCATATATTTGATTTATATTTGAATGACTTCTCCTTATTCACTAGAATCTAGATTTATGCAAATACTTACCGAATGGAGATCACTCTCAGGGTGACACGAAGTACCACTTAAATCTCGATTGTGAACTCTTAGGGACGTGAGAACTAAAAATAACGTATCGTATATATTATTAATCTCCCACTGAAGTGTTCTAATAACTTTATCATATAAGTTATTAAACTCCCACTGAAATGTTCTACTATTAATTTGGGTAAATTTATACTTAGGTTCATTTCGACTAATTAAACAACCCTAAGTATATGTGGTTTATCCAAGTATAATGCTTATAAATGGATTTTAAACCTACGATGTCTAGGTGATAAACTGTTTTATTACCTCACACCGCTCACGTATGCTTATAAAACCGATTACAACGCTCAATTATTTGGCCATAATCCCTAGGTAGGAGGTGTTTCGTAGACTGTCAACTTAAGTACCTCCAGCCTTAGACAGTATTATATATTGATTGAGTTTGTAACCATGCATTACAAGATGTCGACCTATTTTAACTTATTAAAATGGGTGATTAACTTACGTCAGCATGCAGCTTATCTTCGTTATGGATTTTAATGTCTAACTCAATTTTATAACAACTTATAAAAAATAGACATGCACTTACATCCACAACATGCATCAAAGGCATTCAAATTTAATATAACAATTATATTAAATAAGTGAAACCCTAAAACATGCATTCTATACATTATAACAATTTATAACATATATAATGCATGTAACATGCTTCCTATGGTGGGATTTCAAATCTAAATGGCATACGATATGCACAAACATGTTTAAATATAAATACAACATACATCACATGCATAATTATTTAAATAAACACTGATATGGTTCAACTTTGGCATCCTAAGCAAGCAAAATAACTAAATTATTACAAAAATAGGTCCAAAATAGCTTCAAATTGGTGTAGAACCGCCCGAACCGACCCGAACTGAACCCAAACTGCTCGAACCGGACCTCCAAGGCATAAAAATAGGTTGAACCGGTCCAAAGATGGTCAAACTAGACCAGAATGAAGCTAAACTAGACCAAAAGACACCCAGACTGGTTGGATCAGCTTCCTTCCATGCAAACCGGCTTGAGAGAGCATGCGTTTATGGGTTGGGATGAACAATGTTGAGACGCTGCATCCCAGCGTTGCGACGTTGCGGGAAGAACACCACGATCTGGGCAGTCACGAAGAACAATGTTGCAACACTCAAGGGCAACGTTGCAATGCTGCCTGGACAGAAGTAGTTCTGCAGAAAAAATCTCCTCGACCTTGCTTACTTCAATCTCCAAATTACAACCTAATTCGGACTCTAGTGGCTCCAAATAAATTATAGACTCTAGAGCACACATATAAGCTCATCAAACAAGAACCAATTACAAATTTAACTTGGAAATAAATGAGAAATCTAATGCCAAAGCTGGAAAAACATCCATATCAGTTCAAAACATGCAACATCAGAAATTCACCCACTAAAACTCAAATTAACACTAATTGAGTGCTTAATACTCTGATACCGATTGATGGAATATATAAGCATGGAATGGAAGTAAACAGAATCAATAAGCACTCTAATTACATTTAATTTGAGTTCTAAAGTATACTTTTTTAGAAAAAACACAAGAGGGTTTCAAGTTTCATACCTTTGATGAATTCTCCCGATTCCAAGCTGTTCTTCACTCCAATTCAGCTCCAAATCAATCCTGAACCACCAAGAGATCTTCTCTACTATTCTTAGCCTCGAATTTGAGTGGTGGAACTCAAATTTGAGTGAATTGGGTGAAGGAATTTTCTGGGTTTGAGAGGAAGAAGAAGATGAGTTCAAAAACTCATCTCTCAGCAAAGAGCACTACCTCTTCCACTTCAATTCAGAGTGTTTTATCACTCTACACCATGCAAGCACTCACTAACAACCAAATTTTCAACTTCAAGTTGCAAGTGTTAGTGGGATTTGTGTGTGTATGCATGAAGAAACCTCATGCATGGAGAAAATGAGGGGAAAACCCACTTTCTCCGAATTTTCCAAAATTTCCATTTTCTCAAATTTTTATTTCAATTTTAAATTGTTTAATTAACTAAAATCTTATTTGATTAATTCATAATTAATCAAAATTGAAAAAAAATCCAATTTCTTAAATTGGAAATTGATTAAACGTAATTAATTAATTAATTTAATATCAAATATTAAATTGATCGCACACCTAATTTTAAACATGAATCCTATTCATGTAATTAACATTTATATCAATATTTAAATATTATAAACTCTCCAATTTTGTTTAATTTCAACAAATTAAATGTTAATTATATCGAATATAATTAAACAAACCCTAATTTGATTTTGAACTTATTCAAATTCAAACCGTAATTCAATTTGAACAATTCAAATTGATATCATTTCAAATTCATTCAATTTATTAATTCAAGGTGTTTATGTTTTACAAGCTAGTAGAGGGACCTTATGGACCTACAGATCATGAACTTCAACGATATAAGATTAATTGGCTAAAACTCTTTTGACCGAATTAATCAGTATTCGTTAACTATCAAGTCACACCACTATAGCTCGATAGTTGCACTCTCCTCACTATAGATATATTTGTGTCCACATGATTTGACCATAACCAGTAAGTTGACCCTTCACAAGTTGTTCATGATAACGACTGAGTCAATATGCTATTTTACCCCTGATATTATGTCTTGCTCCTTAAGTTCCACTGATCATCTAATGAGCAATTGGTTTATGATCCAATCGATAAACCAGATCCCTCCCGGGTCAATGAGAGGATGGGACCCCTTGTTCAAGATTTGGATTCAATACTTAAGAGAATAACCTTTCTTCTATCCCTAAATCGGGTAGGCATGAATTCTGTCTTGCACCTTATATCCCTAGCTATCTACCCAATCTTACCCCTGAAATAGGAGGTTTATTGAGCTGACGCCGTTGAGCCAACCCTCACCCATGTAAATCTAAGGATAATCCTAAATAAACAGGAGTTCATAGTTAGATCAAGATTAAGATCGAGTTACCTAGGTTATCCAAGCGAAATAGTCAGTCTTAAATAGTAAACAACGTTATAAAGTAAGAGTGACTTATTTCTTGGTCCGATCTTATGCAAACTCATTGCATAGAACGACCACACTCCTCATGCTAATACATGAACGAATCTGGATCACTTCATTAGTAGTATCTTTACAACAACTTGTACCAGCTATAGAGTAGGACGCATCCAATAGTGTTACCAGAATAAGGTACCTAACCTTAATCATATACTATAGACCGTTTTAGCTATTTACTCGAACTTGACCCATCTTTATTTCTGTACATAAAGTTCAAGTATTTATATAATAGCCATGGATCTTAGTTTATTGGATTTAGACTTTATGAATGCAATTAATGGATTCAATAACAACTTTATTGAAGAAATGTTGAATAACATCTTTATTGAGAATATGTTTAACTTTACAAACTGTGAGTTTTAGGACACACAACCCAATAATTTCACCCCCCCTCCCCCTAGGTAATGAGCAAGTTCTTGATTCAAGATGAGTTTTTGATTGCCACATGATGAGAGTCTCCTGCTACATTGTAGGTCTACATGTTTTAAAGTCTTGTGTAGATAGTTTGCATATCATGAACCACATGTATTTGAATTTTGGGAGTGTAAGATAAAGTAGTTGTGATTGTACAGTTTAAAGGGTGTTCTTGTAATACTTAAACTTTGTTGACGGTTGTATATAACAGGAGATGGAAAGCTATGAAATGTACTTGTGAATGTCATGATATGGAATATGTCGAATGGTAATTAAATGTATTGAATGATTGTTGTGTAACTGTTCGTATTCAGGTACAGATTGGGTTAGTTGGATGCTAAGTGTCATCAGGGGAGGTCTGACACTCATGCTTTCCAAAACTAATAGAAGTTGTTCTATTGATAGTCTCGGTTGGTTTGAGACTGTTGAAGATTTGGTTTGTTTGAATTATAATTTTCTCTATGGCATTGACTCTGCAGATGTCTCAAATAAAGTAGTAACATAAGGTTTTGACATTAGAATATTTTCCTGCAAAATACTTTCCTAATCTGTAAATATCTGGCAGATTTATGTAGTATGATATTTTTCTTTATTGTTGCGTGGCTTATTTTCTCATATTTGGGAGATGTTTCCTTTTCTAGAATTTTCTATAAAAGGAGTGTTCTGGTATGCTTTCTATGAGCAATTTTTTATTACGCCGATTTGGATTTTTTAGAGCAAGACATTTGCAGCATTCAACCGAATTCTCCTACATTGTGATTTTTGGGTTTTATGTCCTAAAAGCTTGCAGTTTGTAAAATAATAAACATTTTTTGTTATCAAAATACTTGTTATTGATCTCATAAATTGTATGAAAGTCTAAATCCAATAAACTCAGACCCATGACTATTGTATGAGTACTTGAACTTTATGTGGAGACATAAGAGTGGATTGGGTTCGAGTAAATAGTCAAAATGATCTATGGTACATGAATGAGATTGGGTACCTTATTCTGGTAACACCATTGGATGCGGCCTACTCTGTAGTTGTTACAAAGAGTTGTAAAGTGCTACATGTGATGTGATCCTAATTCATAGATGTTATGATATGAGGAGTGGGGGCGTCCTATACAATGAGTTTGCATAAGATTAGGACCAAGAAATAAGTCACTCTTACTTTATAACACTGTTTACTGTTTAAGACTGACTATTTCACCTAGATGACCTAGGTAACTCAATCTTAATCTTGAGCTAACTATGAACTTCTGTTTATTCAGGATTTCCTTTAGATTTTCATAGTTGAGGGTTGGCTCAACATCGCCGGCTCATTAAGACTCCCATTTCAGGGGTAAGACCGGATAGATAGCTGGAGACATAGGTGCAAGACGGAGTTCACGCCTACCCGATTTAGGGATAGAAGAAAGGTTGTTCTCTCAAGTACTGAATCCAGATCTTGAACAAGGGGCCCCACCCTCTCACCGGGCTGAGAGAATTTGGTTTAGTGATTGGATCACAAACCAGTTGTTCATTAGAGGATCAGTAGGGACTTGAGGAATAAGACGTAATCTCAGGGGTAAAACAAATATTTGACCCAACCGTTATTACGAACAACCTGTGAAGGGTCGACTTGCTGGTTATGGTTAAATCATGTGGACATAATATATCTACAGTGAGGGGAGTGCAACTATGGGCTTTAGTAGAGTGACCCATTAATTAACGAATGGAGATTAATTTGGTCTAATGAGTTTAGCCAATTAATCTTGGATCGTTGGAGCCCATGATCTGTAGGTCCGCGAGATCCCCTACTAGCTCGTAACGGACTAGCTCTAGAATAGCGTGATAAGTTAATTTGAATCCTTCAAATTAGAATTAAGAGAATTAGTAATTATATGAGATATAATTACATGTTTAATTTGAGTATTAAACGGAATAGGAGAATTTATATATATTTAAATATGATTTAAATATATAAAGATGGATATTTGATATTAAATTAATTAAGTTTTATTTAATAATTAATTTATAAAATTAATTAATTTTTCTTTTTTAAAATCAAAATAGATTTTTTAAAGTCAAATTTTGATTTTATAATAAATTTGAAAAGAAAAAAACAACAAAACACTAAAATGGAAAATAGAGATTTTCCATTATCCATCTTTGTAGTTGCTCACACATGAAGCATTTGCTTCGGCTTTGTCTTCTCCAAGCATGAGCTGTAACTCATGAACTCTTTTCTTTGCATGTTGATCTGCAATATAATGAAGAGATTGGAGTGAAAATCGGGGATACAATCTATAGAAATTTTGAGAGAAAATTCGGTTTGAAGAAAAATTTCTTCAACTGGTTTTCTGCAGTGAGTATATCTCCTTCATCCCTTGATTCAAGCTTGTTTTGAGTCCCACGACTCAATCTAGAGCACCAAGAGAATAGTGGGAAAATCTTGAGGTGGTTTGCAATAAGATTTGGAAAAGATAACAGCTGGAGAAAGAGCTTAGAAGAAGTTCTACAAGAGGTATGTTTTGAAACTCACTTGTTTTTCTGCAAGAGCATGCTTTATATTTTTCCAAAATTAGTGAATTTGAATGCTTAAATAATCCTTGTTCTTCTGCTATTGCTGATACAATCCTACAGTGATCTTGTTTGTTGCTCATTTTATTATGCTATGCAAATTCCTCTTTTGTTGAATACAAGACTTTGAAGATTATTACGGCTTAGGGGGAGCATAGCCTTAGCTGTCAGAGAAGGAATTCTCAGTTTTAGTGGGAGCTTAAGACTCAACTTTGGAGAAAGGAGTACTTCATCATAGAGAGCTCCTAAGAATCAACAGTGAAGGGAGTTCACTGACATTGGGAAAGATATTGTTGTGAGAGGGAGTCTTACACACTGTCAAGTACCAAAGGAATTAAAATTGTAAAACTTTAGTTAGAGAATATGGTAGGCAAATTTTGTGAAAAGTTGATTTTAGAAAGTAGAAGGTATGTGATTTTTTGACCCTTGTATAAGCAATCCCAAATGGACCTAAGAAAACTCGTATCAAACTTTTATCAATTTATAGTATGGATGACATCTAATGTAGTTGATCCAATATCATGATCAGTAATATTTATTCTTAATAATTGTTATTATTTTTCGCATAGAAGTAGATGATAAGATCCATACCTAAATGACCATAATAGAAACATCCTTTCAATTTAAATCCAATAAAAGTTAGACATAATATTCATCCACTACTAAAATATGCTCTCTCAAAAAAAAAAAAAAAAAAAATATAGAACATCGTATTAGAGTCCAATGAAGCCCAAACAACCAAACGAGTATTTGGTCAAAAAATTGAGATATGACCCAATAATAGTGATTTCCCAATGGTTATCACAAAGAAGCACCATTTAGGGAGACACATGTTGAGGATCTCAAACATCGAAAAGATGAAAAAATTTCACAATTTTAATTAGATACATGGATTACCTCCTCTCATCACATATTAATTTTGAGATGGAGCCATGTTTATCTAATAATCACTATAAATTTTCAGCCCTCTTATTTGAAAATGCTTCAAAGCATTAACAAGGAGTTCCTTCATCAATGGTAATGACATGATGAGCTAAAAGAATAGTAGTTCCATGGCATGGCTGCAATGAACCTTCATCTTGCAAATCATTTTGTTGCTGTGGTACTACACTTGATTGTACTTTCACAGACTTGAAACCTGCCATTGAAGCTAACTTTTGAACGGAATCCACAATCTTCTCTATACAACAAATTGTGTCAAATAGAAGTGATGTCAATGAAATAACATGAACAATCTCCATAGCATTATTCACTTCTTCAAATCTCCATTCTTCCAAATGGGACTTGAGATTCTCAGCTGCAATCTTTGCTTTTTCTATGTGGGCTTTGGCTTTTAGTGGAGGAACCATTTTTCTTAGTGCTAATGATAATTCTCTTAACCCACGACTTGATTCACTGCATATCTTCCTACATTCCTCTTGGAATTGACCATGGACTTGTGATGGCATCTACAAAATAAAAGATCATCATCAGCATATATATGTACTCTTAACCAAATGTGAAAAGTATTTTTTTTTCTTACAACGTCCCTTAGCCAAAGTTTTTATCTTTCTTAAGTAACATTTATATTTTTGACTAAATTTCTGGAATTTTTTTTTTAAAACTACTTCGCATTTAATAAATAGATATTTAGTCTTGTATCTTTTGCTTCCAAAATTAAGTTTATTATCATTAATTCCACCTCTGAATTTATAATTTGTTTCGAGATCTACTTTCTAACCGTGTTTTGAAAACTTTTGGAAAGTTTTAAAAACTAGTTTTTTTAAAAAAAAAAATAAAATTTACTTAAAATTAATGTTATCAGCTAATCATTTTATAATAAAGTAAGCATAGTGAAGTTGGTAGATTAACTATATGCAAAATTGAAATTAGATTTGGGATCTATTATAAGCTTTTTAAAAGGGGTAGAAGTAATTCGATACAATTCTAGAAGTTGTAGATGAAAATTTACATGGAATCTTACTTGAAATTGGTTATCTTTGAGGCATCCGTTAAGAACTTCAAGGCGATAGGCACACTCCCTGTTTAAGCTTCCAATTACCAAATATTGCTTCCAAGGATGACGATATCTAAATTTGCCATGACGAGGCTCCCATCTTGCAAGGTTAGTCTGCCCAAACATGTGCAACATTTAGCTCAACATTTTCTCAAGTGAGAGAAGTTAGAAGTTTGAACTGTAATTACACATAACCTTTTTTTTCGTTTTTTATTTCGACTTTTCTGTTTACTTCTTTTTTGTTTTGGAAAATGATGGTATTAATTTGTCCTTTAATCCCGTTTTTAAGAACAACACTATATCATCTTGATTCCATACCAAATAAATAGTTACTAAACACAGTTTCTATTACCTTTATTTTAGTTTTTCTTTTTAAAAACCATAAGAAACAAGAAACCATTGTCATGAAACATGAACTAAAAGAAAAAAAAAAGAAGAAGAAAGAAAGAACGAAATAAATGAATTAGACGATTATCAAACAAGCCCTAAAAGATATCTAACTTGATCGAGCTCGAATACTCACTAACGATTCTTCATTTGATTTTGAATTTAGAATAGTTCTATATTTTTGCATGTCGGTCTTGGAAACCTCTCCTTCTTTTGATAATCCAAAATATTCAACTCCAAAGCCTGCCAACGATAATTTACACATACAATCATCAATCAAGTCAAAAAAAAAAAAAAAAAAAACTAAAGGAGATTAATTATCATAAAAAACCAACAAATTATGACTAAATTATCGAACACAAATTAGACAATATTTTTAAATGTTTGATAACTATTTAATTTTAAAAACATTCTTGAAAAAGTAGATAATAACCGAAAAAATAAATTAAAAAAAAAAACAAAAAAAGTTAATCAACGATCGTACATACCTTCAAAGAAAATGGCAAGAGATTGAATGTTGGTGGCGACCAAATAATGAAGATCAGTGCCAGCCCAAACAGGTCGCACAAAAATACAAACAATGACAGTGAAACAACAACCAATGAGAATAGTTAGAATCCTACTAATTGCAAGCTTTGCAATTTCATCGTCTCTATATCCTGATAGTGATACCATACAGAATGTCAATATGAATATCAGCAACCCATAATCGTATCTTGCCTTTATCTTTGGGAAGAATCGTATGAATGTTGATATTCCACCTGCCATATTTCATTTAAACACAAAAGAAAAATAATATTAAATGACACGTAGTAATGAGATTTCAAACATTTGATCTTTTCATCAAAGATATAATGTCTTAATCAATTGAACTAATATGTTCAAGTTAGAGAGAATAAGTTCAATTCATGGTGGCTACCTACATAGGATTTAATAACATGTAGGGGTGAGTATTTAATCTTTTGATATTTTGTTCAAGAATAAATTAATCTCTTTAACTAAATTTGAACTATAATGATGACGAGTTGATTGATATAGTTAAATCACTATTAAACTTAAATAAAACAAACAGACAAACAAAGTTGTTAGTTAAGACATGTGCATGATTTATTTATTATTTTTCAAATACATTATTAAATCATTTCCCTTGGGTTAGATATATATTAAATTTGTAAAGTAAGCATAATTAAATGGTAATTGGTATTTACTATTTTCTCTAAATTTTAAATTTTGATGCCCCCATTTTATTGTACTAAAAGAAAAATGTATTGATTTGATTAATAATATAATACTCACACAAAAAATGAATCAAGATAAAACTCATCTCCAAAATTAGAAAAATACTCTCAAATTTTTTTTAACACTAAAAATTGTTAAACTCCATCAAATATCGTAGTCAATTATGTAGACTTCGACTAATCTCATGAAATAAGAATATGATTGTATCATTCCTTGGTTATACACATTTTAGGTTGGTGAGCACTTAGATATTTGAGTGTACTATTCCTCAAAAGTAATTATTTTACTTTTTCACGTGTGTCGCAAAGTGGCCTTCTCGACAACACAAATAATTCTTTTTCAACATATTTTCAACAAAACCACATTATTGGAATTCAATCCAGTAAACTTAGCTTTGCAAAGTTTGTTTTTGTATAGTAATTACCCAAATTAGAGATAATCATATACATAATTAGATTACCATAAATTTTTTATGTCATGTTTTTTTACTCATTTTTCATTGGCAAGAAACATTTGAGGATGGACAATAACTAAAAATTTACCTAGGACGAACACAAACAAGCCAAGCATTATTGGTCGGCCAGTCTCTCCACCCAAGCTTGCCAAATAATGAGCTCCAAACCCTAGAGCCCCAGCTAAAAACGTTGCCATAACTCTATTTAAACCTCTTCCTAGCGTCCCTCCTGTTCAAAATATGTCACGAGCATTAAGAATATGAATAGATTATAAAATTTATCATAATCTATCAACTCGAGATTTTAGGTCTAAGGATAGTTTGTTAACAATATTAAAATTGGAGGGTCATGATCTCTTAATCATCATCTTCACTGATTGAATATGAATGAAAGATTAAATTGAAAATTTCTATAAATATTACACTTACCAACCGAAAACTCAAAGACGACAATGACGGTGACGATAGCCCACATTGTAGACGTTCCAAATCCATCATATAAAGGTTTGAAATAGTAGAAGAAAGACACCAAGGTTATAGCTAATCCAACTTTCAAAGCATGAACTACTCTTCTTGGGTCGTCCTTCGCTAGCTTGACCGCCATGGCCGGGAGCTTCGCAAATACGGGTTTCACCCACCTCAAGCATAAAGGTAGCAACCCTTCATACCCATCAGAATTTTTCTCAGTTGCCATTGTTAGAGCGAAGCCTTCTGTGTATTGTTTTTGGGGTTATAAAAAAAATAGTGTTAATCTCTACTTAATATAGTGTGAGTTTCCGCGTAAAATGAAATTAAAAAAAAAAAAAAAAAAAAACATTTGCATGTGAATGCTTTAAAAATGTTTAATGAGTTATATATATATATATATATATCATTTGGCATTTATGAGTGTACCCTCCTTTGACTGTTCTTGGTTAACGTACAATCCCATAAAAAAACAAAAATAATATTCATACTGAACCGAACAGATCGCTATTTTCAATTGCATATTTAAAAGTTTAAAACATGTGACTCAATTTCGGAGTATGTAAAATAAAAATAAATTTTGAGTAGAAGGACATTGATAATGTATGCTGGCTCCTTCATGGGCACCTTTTTCAGATTTTTGTTTCTTTAATCTTTTTTCAAGAAATAGGTGCTGACATTCTGACAATATATATGGTATATACGTATATAGCATATAGCATATGATTTGCTTATCACATGCATATTAGCTGTCAAATTTTTCTTTTTTTTTTTTTTAAAGAAAAAGGAAACTATTGAGGACTATTTGAGGTGCTGAATTGAGATAGAATATCTGTGAAATTCATATGTCTGTGTTTGGGGTGCAGAGTTATTTGATCTGAATTTTATATGTATGTGTTTAGGATGCAAAGTTGAGTTCATATTTTTAAATATCTGATGTAGTTTTTTTGAACTCTAAATAATATACTTTTATGATTACTATTTTTGTTTTGAAACTTTTTTATTTAATAATTCTACCCATATTTGTTTGAATAAAATATGAATGGTAATTTTTCTTTTAATTTTTAAAACTTTTCTTTATTTCTTTTTTGGGCAATGAACAACAACTAACCCATTACATTTATTATAGAAATATAGTTAAATAAAATGAGAAACTAAAGCGAAATCAAAACGTATGATTCTAGCTAATTTTTCTCCATAAATTTCATTATCATCTTCTTTGTCTTTTCTTTCTATTGTTGCTTTATATTTTTACTATGTCATGAATTTTTTTAATTAAATCTCCCCCATCAATGTAATAACCAATGGAATGTCAACACATTTCTTCAATAATTTCACTTTCATGTCCTCTAAATTTGGAGGATCATCAAAGAACAAATCTCAATTTTTCACTAATTCTTGCTGGAAAATGTACTAGGAAAAAAAGTTTATTTTATGGTTTTTTTTGTTATATGTTACATATTTTTCTACTACATACATACTTTTCGTCTAAATATTCTTAAAACTCATTTGATTGTGAATTCATTACGTATAAATATTGTATTTAATGTAGACAAAATAATATTTTTTATATAATCAACAACCCTACAACATATTTAACAGTCATCAATCTTATAGTAGTCGGAAGTGGTTGTGGAAGTTGATTATCGAAGATGATTTTTGTTGGAGTTTGTAGTCGGGGGTGGTTGTTGGAGCTTGAAGTTGGTCACATGAAGGTGTGGAGTTGGTTGTCGAAGTTTGTCATCGGAGGTGGTTTTTGAATCACAGAGTCGGTCGGGCAAAAGTGGTCGTTGAAGTTGATCATTGAAGATGATTTTCACTAGAGATTGTAGTCGAAGGTGATTGTCAGAGCCCAAAGTTAGTCGCATGAAGGTGGTATTAGAGTTGGTTGTCGGAGTTTGTCATCTAACGTGGTTGTTGAACAACCTCGAGTTTGTCGTCAGAGTTGCTCGCTCAAAGGTGATCATTGAAGGTGATTTTCATCGGAGTTTGTAGTCGGAGGTGGTTGTCAGGGCTTACGAAGATGGTTGTTAGAGTTGGTTAACGGAATATGTTGTTGGAGCTAATTGGTCGTTGGAGTCGGTAGCGCGAAGGTGGTCATCGGAGTTGTGTCACTGAAGGTGGTTGTTGGAGGCCAAAATTAGTTATCGGAGTCGATCGCGCAAAGGTTGTTGAAGCTTGGAGTTGGTCGCCAGAGTTGTCATCGAAGGTGGTTGCCGGAGTCCGGATTTCATCGCCGGAATTGTCATTGTAGTTGGTTGTCAGAGCCCAGAGTTGGTCGCCGGAGCTGTTATCGGAGGTACTTATCGGAGTCCAGAATTAGTTCTTGGAGTGTGACAGTGGTTGATGGGTAGGGTCATTGAAAACATGGGAAGAAGGGAGAGTTGGGGTGAGTTGGTAAAATATATCAACTCAACTCCACTAACATTTAAAGTTGGTAGGTCAAACAATGAGTTATTATATTATATCAACTCAACTCAACTCATATTGGTGAACTAAATACCCCCTTAATAGTATTCTTGTAAAGAGATAAATATATTTTTTTTAATGTAAATATGAACAGAGCTCACATAAAAAAAAAAAAAAAATATATATATATATATATATATATATATATATATATACTTGATAGATAAATCAGAGATTTGAATTTCTTACTTGGCATATATGTGTGTGTGTGAGAGGGTTTGAATCTCTCTGTATATATGTGTGTATGGGAAAGGATATTATAATTTTATATGTGTGAGAGAGAGGATGTTACAATTTAGACTGAAAAATGACCATTTTTGAGAAAATATGGAAGTCAGGTATCTTAATCCAATCCATTTTTTTTTCCCAAAAGATTAAGATATATACTCCTTTTGTTAATGCTTCATTGTTATTTTTTAAATTGGTGTCTGTTTCCTCTTGGAAACTAGTTTTTACGTCTTTTAACTAACATTTCAACTTTTAGTCAAATTTTTTAAATGAAAAAAAAATATATAAATCTATTTCTTTAATTTTCAAGACAATGACTTAATATTTGAAATAAAGGAACGGTAGAAAGTTAATAACAAAATAAAGAATAGAGTTAGTGATGTAGATCAAATAGTGTTTATAAAATGTCAACATGAGCATAGCTCAACAAACATAAGACATACACTATCGATCATAAGATCAAAAATATTCGAGTCTATGAGTCTATACTATTGAGATTGAAATTTAGTTGGGTTATTTAATTTTCTTTTTAATTATATTTTCTACCACTACCAATTTTAAAACACGTTTCATTCTATATGTATACTATCTAAAAAAAAAATATGTGGAGAAAATCTTTCCTTTTCTTTTTTGCCCTTATTTATTATTAAATGTCTATTTTGCTACTGGTTGATGGGATCTGACTATTTGATGTAAGTTTCTTTTAAGCTATATTATCCTTACTAAGTGTCTTTTATCACTATGAAAAAAAATTGTGTTCCTTGACGCTTTTCAATATCGAATTTCAATGCATTAGACATTTTAAAAATATCAAGAAAGTCAGTGTCAAGAATATGGATAATTTTGATACCGAATAATTGTCAAGTTGTACTCTACTTGATATGTTAAAAATGTCAAGAATATGAAATTTGTTGACGTACTTAAAGCATCAAGCGTAAAAATTCTCGACACATTATGTATTACATTTGTCAAAACATGATAAATTATATAGGTCAAATGTATTTTTATCTTGACATTAAGAGAATGTCAATTTAATTAATCCTTGATGTATTTAACTTGTCAAATTTGTTTGTAATTTTCTTTAAAAAAAGTTGTAATAGATGTTTAAATTATTTACCTATATTATTTCCACAAATATCTTTGACAAAGTTCATGTCTTCAACATTACCAATACTTACAACCTCAAAAAATTTCAAAATTACAAGAATGATTGAAACACACTTAAAAAGTGTGTACTTGGACTTAAAATTTTGTTAATTTTATTATAATTTGTGTTTGTTGATGTTTTATTATGTTTAATTATAGAAAATCAAGTATTTGGAATGAAGTGGGCCATTTTGAGTTTAAAATGATAAAAAAAAAAAAATACCCCTATAATATATCAAAGTTTGCCCTAGGGCAAGCGAAGGGGTCAAAATTGATGAATTAGGGCAAAAAGAGGTGTGAAAACTACATGAGCAGCGCTATTCCTATAGGCGAATGACCACTCATTTTCTTCATTTTTTCGTTATCTATCCATCTACAGTATTAGATCGCCCTCGAGCAAGATAGAAACACACAATCATACAAAAACAATAAGATCACTTAATTGCAAGGTGATATAGCCTTTTACTGTTGCCTGTAAATGGCCAATCAACTGAAATTTATATTATACCGATCAATACTACCCATACTACTAAGTAATACAAGTGGCAAGATTGGGTCGATCTGCAGAGAAGTATGAAGATTAGTTTCTCAAAGTTGATTATTGAGTTAAAGTGATAAATGGGAGATTTTGTGTGGAATAGGAAATAAAGTACGAAAAAGTAGAAGCATACAAATAAAAGAATTGATGTGCAATCAAACAAAACATTCTAGCTTAGAGGAACGAAATCATCCAATGTAATTTCGATCATTGAATTCTTAAGGTTTGATTTTAATTCCTCACCGATGGTCCTAAATATCAAATTATAGGTTGATAGTATGAACATTATGCTAGTTGAACTACGCTCTTGTTAGTTCAAATTAGTCAATTTAATTAGATGAGAAGCATCCTAATCAATTTTACTAATTGCATTACGTTATAGGGATTATGCTAGGATAAATTTCCTAGAAATGCCTAATTAGAAATTTAATACGATTTCTCTTAACATTCGTAGGTTCATGTTTTATTTCCATACATATATTATGTAATTTTGTGATTGCATGAATATATTATCAAAACGACAGTCTTACATCCTAACACAATGTTTTTGCAACGAATATGCTATTTTTTTTACTAACAAATTGAAGATTGTTTTTGTTAGAATTAATTATTTATGTAATTCCTATTTAAAGAATAAACCAATGTTGTCATTTGGCTGAACCTACAAAGTTGGCAAAATATTGATCATACCATCCAAATGTGTTCTTGCTGAGTTAGATTCTAACGAGATAAACATATACCACAAATAGTATAATCACCTTATATTAAAAAATAATTATTTGAATATATATAAATATTTTTACCTTTTGAAGTCCATCTTATTATAAGGGACTCGCGTTTTAAGTTTTGTAATTGATTAAGTTATCAATGATGACCGTATCAAAGGGAATCACGTTTGTTTTTTTGGGAATTCTCTTGGTTAACTTTGACATGATTGAGATAGCAAATGCAGTGGATTACATTGGTTATGATCCTATAAAGCGAGATGTTAGTCCTGGATATAATGTAAAGCACATCCTAAACTTTGTAATTAACTCTTAAAAATCTATATCAAAGAGGTTCTAATGTAATTGGTCGTTGCAGAGGAGGAAATGATATTATAGATGGTCAAGAAAAAATTGTTTTTGAAGGAGATGCATCCACTAGCCCGACAATGAGCCCATGCAAAACACCATCTTGATTGAATAATTGATGTGATTCATTATTTGTTTATATATTTGTAAGAATATTCTATCTCACTTATAATTTGTTGGATCATGGAACTTTCGCAAACTTTATTTGTCTTCCATTTGTTGTAACTACACATGAAGGAATAAAGATTTTTATGTTTAGAAAATTATATTATCACTTTTCTTCCATAGGTTGATAATACATATTTGGTATAAAATATTATTTTGATCTCTGTACTTTGAAGTTTGTTTAATATTTAATCCCTATACTTCAAATGTCCTATTTTAGTCTATGTGCTTTTAATAAATCTTAAATTAAGTCCCCAATGCTAGTTTATTGTTGATTTTTAAAAAGCCTTTTATTATTTTTAGCCTTTTTACAATAAATTTTACAAATATATTCACATACTATACTTCTTTGCATGAAAATTATTATTATTATTTTACCAATTTCAATAAAAATTAGGGCTAGTTGCATAAATGGAATTCAACCCCAAAATAATAGAAGTACAAGGATAAAATAATTGCATATATAGAACAAAAAATAGTAAAAGACCAAGAAACCCAGGCCTAACTACTATTTTGCGCATTGCTTCCCGAATTTCTCAAATTGGAAGCTATCACGAATAGCTACTATCATTGATAATTTTTAATATGAGAAATGTGCTATAAGTGGCTATTACTGATAGCTATCAGTACCTACCACTGATAGCTGCTATCAGTACCTACCACTGATAGCTGCTATCAGTAGTAGCTTTTCGATTTGAGAAGTATGTTATTAGTTGTTTTTACTGATAGTTGCCATAAGTGAATATCACTGATAGCTGGTACCAACGATAACTTTCAATTTGAGAAGTGTGCTATTAGTTGCTACCACTGGTAGCTGCAATCAATGATACTGCTATCAATGATAACTTTCAATTTAAGAAATGTGCTATCAATTGCTATGACTAATAACTGTTATCAGTTGCTATCAGTGATGCTACTATTGGTGAATATCATTAATAGCTGCTATTAGTGATAGCAACTGATAGCTACTATCAGCAATAGCTTTCAATTCGAGAAATGCGCTATTAGTTGTTATCAGATACCTGTTATCAGTGATGTTGCTATTAGTTATAGCTTTCAATTTGAGAAATGGGTTATCAATTGTTATTACTGATATGTTTCTATCAACAATAGCCAAATAGTGGCTATTGCTTATATGTTTCTATTAATGGTAATGTTTTGATGTTTTTTGTTGTTTGAATTTATCATGTTATACTTGTTTGTAGATAATCAGGGTCTTTTGATTAATTTGTTGATACATGTAGTGTGTTTGTATGTCATTATTGATGCATATAAATATAGAGTGATATCTTTCTACGTTGATAGTCATAAAGGATAGCATTGATAGCTATTGTCAGTGATATCTTCCTATTGCTATCACTGTAAAGAATATCACTTATAGTATTTGTGTATTATGTAACAAAGTAGTATTTGAGATTATATGACTTCTCGAGATCGTTTGATTGTGCATAAAAGTTTTTCATTGATAGCATGATATCATAGTATCACTGATAACATGCTATCCATGATAACATATTATCAGTGATATTATTGATAGACTTTATACTCTTAAAGTCCTATAAAAAGAGAAAAAAACTATTGACTTGTTTGATAACGTTCTCATTTCTCATTTTTTTGAAAAATAAACTTTTATCGTTTCTTATTTCAAACTTTTAATAAATATTTCTAAAAATGGTGCAAACTTGAGGACTAAAAAAGTAGTTTCAAATCCATTTTCATTTCATGTTTCACTATAATAGTCAAAATTGATAATTGTCTTGTTGATCATAAGTCACATATGAGTTAGGCATTTTCAAGTTTTAGGTTTGAAACTCAATCTTGTATTTTTTTTTTAATGGTTCTAGTGGGAAATGGGAAGATGAGAGAGAGAAGGGAATGTTTGAGATTGGGGAGATGGAAGCAAAAACTAGAGAAGGAAAGAAAATAAAAAATATATATAAACTGGAGAAATGAACTAAAATAAAAAATAAAAACAAACTGAAAAAAGGAAAGAAAATTTTAAAAAAATAAAAGTAATGGAGTTAGCAAGCAAATAGCGGAAGAATGCAAGATCATTGAGCACTCTAACTCATCAATTTTAGCATCAAATTAAACATGTTCATATCAGAATAAGAGGGTTTCAATACAAACTCACCTTTGAAGACTTCAATCTTCAAAATCAGCTTCAATCTCCTCATCTACAAGGTATAGACCACTAAAAGATCTTCCATATTATTCTTTTTGGACCTTAAATCGAGTCGTGGGACTCAAAATGAATTGAATTTAGGGAATATTTAAGGAGATGACACTCTTTTTCAGCTAAAGTTGAAGAACCCTTCTTCAACAGAAAAATCTCAACAAAACACACTTTGCATGGCCTTCTTCTCAGCTCAATGTGAGTTTTATGTAAGAGTCTCATGCAATTAGATTGCCTCTATGATAGCTAGCTCCTACTTCAAGTATTGAGTGGGATTTGAGTGGATTTCAAGGTGTTCATGAAGTGGAAAAATCCCACTTTTAGTGGATTTTTCCAAAATCCATTTTTCTATTAATTTTGAAATTCATTTTCAAAATTAATATCAAATTTCAGTTTTTAATTCTTTAATTAAACTGAAATTTTATTAATTCTACAAAATTAATTTAATAGTTAATTTTTTAAATAAAATTAATAATTAATTAAATAATTTAATATCAAATATTAAATTAATTAAACACCAATTCCACATCCATGAATCCCTATTCATGTAATTTAATATTTAAATCAAATTTAAATATTAATCAATTCTCCAATTTCGTTTAATTCGATAATTAAACGTGTAATTATATCGCATGTAATTACTAATTCTCTTAATTTGAACTTGAACTTTTCAAATTAAACTCATCACTCTATTTTAAGGTTTATTCCGTTTGTGAGCTAGTAGGGGACCTAATTGACCTACAGATCACGGGCTCCAACGATTCGAGATTATCTGGTTAAACTCCTTAACCTAATTAACCAACATTCATTAACTACCGGGTCACTCCACTAAAACCCAGTAATTGCATTCTCCTCACTATAGATATATTTCTGTCATTTGATTTAACTGTAGTCATTAAGTCGACCCTTCACAGGTTGTTCGTAATAACGGTTGGGTCAAATATTGTTTTATCCCAGAGATTACATCATGCTTCTTAAGTTCCATTGATCTTCTAATAAACAATTGGTTTGTGATCCAATCATTAAACTGAGTCCCTATCGGGCCAACAAGAGGGTGGGGCCCTTTATTCAAGTCCTGGAATTAGTACTTAAGAGAACAATCTCTCTACTAATACTAAAAAGCAAGTAGGGGTGAATTTCATCTTGCACCCTATGTCCCTAGCTATCTACCTGGTCTTACCCTTGAAATGGGAGACTTATTGAGTTGACACTGTTGAGCCAAGCCTCATCTATGAAAATCTAAGGATAATCCAAAATAAACAAGAATTCATAGTTAGCTCAGGATTAAAGTCGAGTTACCTAGGTCATCGATTTGAAAGAGTCAGCCTTGAACAGTAAGCAACGTCATAAAGTAAGAGTGACTTATTTCTTGGTCTTGGTCTTACATAAACTCATTGCATAGGACGCCTCTACTCGCATATCTCCATATGAACGATTCAGGATCACATAGTTTGTACTAATACAAAGTGGGTTGCATCTAATAGTGTTACCGGAATAAGGTACCAAACCTTATTTGTATACTATAGACTGTTTTGGCTATTTACTCGAACTTGATCCATTCTTATGTCTCCACATAAAGTCCAAGTACTCATGTAATAGCCATTGATCTTAATTTATTGGATTTAGTCTTTACGAGTGCAATTTACATATTCAATAACAGTTTTATTGAATAAACCTCAATAATATATTTATTGTAAATAGAAAATGTTAAATATTACAAACTGCGAGTTTTAGAATATAGAACCCAACAAAAAAGATTGGAGGAAGAAAAATTTTAAAATTTTAAAAAAGTTGGAAAAAGGAAAAAAGGGAAAAAAGGAAAAAAGGAAAGAAAATAAAAAAAAAAAGGAAGAAAGAAAAGAAAAAAATGGAGAACATGAAAGAGAATAAACAATAAAAAAAAGGGGAAAAAGAAGGCATGCAATAAGACAAGGGAGGATTGGAAACAAGAAAAAAATTCAAAAATTGACTCGTCAACACTTCCATATTTGCAAATATTTTTAAAAGGTACTGTATTTTTCGATTTTTTTTTCCTTTTATTATTCTATCTATTACAAATATCCTAAAAATTAACTTTGAGAAACTAAAGTTCAGATTTATAGAAAATAGGGGGACTGAAATTGGACAATTGAAAATATACAAAGACAAAAATTGAACAAACTTCAATGTATGGGTCTTAAATGGTAGTCTGACCTAAATATATTAGATGGAAAAAAAATATCTTTTATATTTTTGGGTTTTTGGGTCTAGATTCTATTTTGTACTTAGATTTCAGTATATAACAACTTTACTCTTGAGATTTGAGTTATGTTTCAATTTGATTCATAGATTTCAATATTTATGTTTTGACCTAGTTTTTTACATATAATCACTTTTCATTTTCTTGACGGTTTTTTCATATAGTTGATGAGCAAAAAAAGGTCAAAATGTTTTTTCTTGATGGTCAAAAACATCAAGAAAGGATTCTTGGTGACCGTCAACAAAATCAATTTTCTTGATGGTCAAGCTTTCTTGATGTTATTTATTTGACATTTTTTTGCCATCGACGTAGAATTTTTTGACATTTTTTTGTCCATCATCAAAGATGAAATTCGTTGTAGTGAGACCATGTTTTGATTAGATTTGTCTTTGTTGGTCGTTGTGGGTTGCTGTACATATCTCGAGGGGATAGGTTTTGTATAGGGTATAGTGGAGTTGACTTCTATGATCTCTGTATTTCGTTTGACCTTTATCGTTAATTCGATAAGTGCGGCTATGATTTTCGTAGGTGATGTATGGATTACTATTTTTAGTTCATTAATAGGCATGGAGTCTTGGGTTATTTATAATTTAAGGATATTTTGTCCTGATTTTGGGCATAAGGAGTTCAAGAACTTTTTATTTTGTTGTAATAATTATTTTGGAGAAAGAATTTAAAGAGTGGAATTCTGTTGTGCAATGATCTAGGAAGCACAAACACGAATACGGTTACAGGATACGGATACGATTGGATATGACAATTCGTTAATTTCTAAAAAACTAAGATATAGATATGTTGAAGGATACATAATTTTTTTTATATTATTTTAATATATATTTCTAAAAAACGAGGATACTGGTACATTTTTTCTTACTAGAAAAATAGGTTGCCTAATTTTAGATTGGAAAAAAGATTAAATGGGTTGTTTGCCTTTTTTTCTTTAAAAAAAATAAGCGTAAAAATAGATACATCAAATCACTCGTTAGATACGTATCTAAAAAATATCTGGAAATATCGGTATTTGACACGTGTTTGATATAGATTATTTGTCTCACATAAAATATCTGTATTTCATAGACAATGATGCTGATCTTAAAAAGCATCTTTATGGGATTACACCTACTCTTCAGGGAGCTCTCACTTTCCCATCTGCTTGTTCCTTCGGATTGTGTATGATACCTATTTTTCTGTTGACCAAATCATAGTGTTTCTCAGTATTAAATGGTAGTTTATATAGTATATATAGGGTAAGAACCCACTTGATTTTTTAGTAAAAATTAAATTAATATTTTTAATCTATACTATATTAAAAGAGGTTATAAGAGGAGAATTTTTACTTTTCTTTTTTGCCCATAATTTTTTTTTTAAAGTTTCTATTTTGCCCTCATTCAATACTTCCTATTTTGCCACCACACTTAAATGTACAATATCACAATCTTTTGAATTCGCTTGACACATCACTTCATATAGACATAGGCCCTTTACAAAAATAATAAATACAAACTTTTCTACTTTTCTTTGTCCCGTCTCTTCATTTTTAGAATGTTATCAAAAAAAATTTAGAATTATGTTTTCTTTCTCCATTTCAAAATGATCTCGATCCTCTTTCGTATCTTTGTTATATTAGTTGTTTTTTTCAACGGGTTTCCATTGTCATCCAAAGCTCTCATAGTGAGTCTTCTCTAAATCAAGGTGATTTTTTTTTTTTTTTTTTAAGAAAGAAAACAAGGGAGGATGATTAGTGAAAAAAAAACCTGAAAATGTTATGTTGGCCAATTATTAACCACCAAAAACGAAATTGCACGAGTGGAAGTGTAGAAAAGAAGAAAAGTATTTGGTTAGGTAGTTTCTCAAGTCTTTCTTAATTTTTTTCTTATTTCTTTTCCCTAAATAATTTTTTTCTTCTCTTCGTTTTTTGGTTTAGCCGCACCAGTCAACAACACAGGTCTTCTAGCATCACCGGACCGGTATCCTCTCTCCATCGATCTAGTCCAATTGCCACAGCCATATAAAATTAATTAATTTATAACGACCCGAGTTCAGAAGGGATACATGAATGAATCGATATCACATCCGAATGAGTGGAATCCAAAGTATGATTAAGAAAGATTTAAAAGAATCGAAAGTTACTACCTAGTGTACCTCCTTTTTTGGTGGCTCACCCATAAGAGCTTCAAAGTTAATATCCTATGTTAAGTGACCTCTTGGAAATTTTCTTAGGACTCACATGAAAACTTTTTCTTTTAATTTTACATTATTTTTTAAGTGAAAACTTTTAATGATTCCTATTTTGTCCTTATATCCCTCCATTTTCAAACTTTTGGAAAAAAAACTCTCTCTTTATAAAGCACACATTTCTAACAAATTAAACATCTTTTCTTCAATCACCCATTTTTATAATTTTTTTATAGGAATTTTGATGTTTGTGGTACAACCCACGTATGTTTGTGATGGTTGCTCCTCGACTTTATAATCCCATGATGAGGTGTAAATCGAATCATAGTGAATGTATGAAAAAAAAATAGAGAAAATAAAAAAGAGAAATTTAATTTTATGTTTTATTTTTTCAAAATCTTAGTAGTGATTCAATTACTATATCCATATTCCCTTTCATTGTTCATTCTATGTTTTAAATTTTCTTCTATTTATTTCGATAGATTAAATTTATCATTATTTGGTCAACTAATAAAGGTATATTTGTGAATTCTTTTTATATTTTCTTAAATAAATGAAATAGAATATTGTTAAAATTTTATTTCCTAGTCTTGAGATCTATGATTGATATTAAAAGAATATTATTGACTTTTTAAATCAAATAGAAAGAAAAGATTTTGTGTGAGGTTTATAAAAGAAATTTTAATGTACCAAAGAAACTCATTTTTTTAAAAATAAGAATGAAACTCATTTTAATAAATAATGAAAAAAATAAAGTCATCCGGACAAAAATAAAATTAGAACTACAAGATTTTTTTAGAGTAAAAAGATTTTGTGTTTTAATTGAAAATTTTCAAATGAAGTAATTTTATCATTTTAGATATAAGATAATATCAAAACTATGATAAAAATTTTAATAATGACAAGATTTTGTTCGTTTAAAAAAATTATCACGTAAATTATGAGTTGTCTTCTTTCAAATATGAAGCGAAATGAAATTATAATAGTTGTTCCAATTGTAAACTTAGTTAGTTGTAAAAATTAAATATTAAACTTACATCATTGTAAAAGTTAAACTCTTCCTAAGATAAATTGTCAAAATAGGTTGTTTGTCAAATTTGTTAATTCATAATTGTAAAGATTAAACTCTTCTTAAAGATAAATTACTAAAATGGATTGTTTATCAAATTTTGTTAATTCAATTAGTTAGTTATTGAGTTATCTATTTATTTATTTTAGAAAAAAAGGTTTTCAACCATTTTTTTTCAAAAGTATTAAAGTATAGTTAAAACAAATTTAGTCTAGAAACTAAATTCTAAATTATTGTTTCTTGAGAAAAATTCTTTCTCATGCAATCCTAAATGATAACTGATATCGTGATATCAAATTAAAACTCATAGCATTAAACATCGCCATCATCAATTTTTACTACTCTCCTAACTACGCACGTGATAGGTGAATAGCAATTAAATGTTACAAGTCCAATTAAACATGCAACATACTGAATTGAACATTCAATCTAGCATTTATTGATAGCCAATAAATATAAATTAAAAGCAATAACATTCGCGTTATGTGATGAAGGTAGACCTTTAGAAGGCATACGATTTGGTCAACTGGGATTTTCTGTTTGGTGTGTTGCTGGCTATAGGTACACCCCTTCAGTTTGTTAGTTAGGTGAGGGCTTGTATTACGTCACCTACATTCTCTGTGATGATTAATGGTTCCTTTGAGGGATTTTTTTTTTCTGGTAGGAAAAGGTTGAGGTAGAGGGATCCGTTGTCTCTTTTTTTGTTTGTGATGGTGATGAAGGTCTTGTCCAGGTTGTTGAATAAAACTCCTGTGCGGTTTAGGTTCTATGATCAGTGTGAGCATGTCGACCTGACTCATTTGATTTTTGCAAACGATTTGATGATTTTCTGTGCCGCTGAGAGAGATTCTTTGGAGTTTGTGAGATAGGTCCTGGCGGATTTTGTAGGGTTGTCTAGGTTAGTTGCAAATGTTGGGAAGAGTTCCATGTTTGTTACGGGTGTGGAACCTGGTGAGGCGAAAGAGCTAGCTGCATTTATGGGGTTCTCTCTTGGTTCGCTGCCTGTTAGATATCTGGGGTTATCGTTATTGGCTGGTCGGTTGAGGGTTGTGGATTGTGCACCTTTAATACAGAGGATTACAACTCGTATTAGAAGTTGGGCAGTGTGGTCCCTCTCTTTTATGTTGGATCGATATGACAACCCTAGAGGGGTGAATAGGGTTTAATTAAACTTTTTTTCTAAATTAACCCAATTAAACTAATTAATACACTTTTTATAAATAATAAGAAAAAATCAATTTATGCAACAAATAAGATGACAAAAAAGTGATAATTTAATTCTATCAAATTTTAGCAAATAAATAAGAACAAACTAAAACATACAATAAATTGCTTAAATTAATTGCAAAAATAAAAAAAGGAAAGAGTTAGAGAAGAAGATATCGTAATTTTTATAGTGGTTCGGTCAAACTCGACCTACTCCACTCCCCAAGCGTCTCTTGAAAATTTGAATAAAACAACTCACACTAGAGTGGATTTACAAGTTTAAGTACTCAACAAATTTATCCTCACAATACAATAACACTCTCTCAAGAATAAGATGAAAAAAAAAATTGGGAACCAACAATGAAACTTTTGAGTTTTGGAGGATTATGAAATGTAAAATTTGGAGAGGAAGATGGTTTATATAGAGATGGAAAAATTTTTAGAAACTACAATTAATTTGGACCATTGGATTTTGGAAAAGAAAAATTAATGGTAGAGATTTTAGACTAAACTAGCCATTAGATACAAACAAAATATAATATTAAATTCTTTTTCTTTTGAAATTTCTTTTCTTTTTAAATTCATTCTTTTTAAAGTCAATTCAAAAATTAAAAAACATACCATGTATAAAAAAACTAGCCGTTAGACACAAACATAAAATAATATTAAACTTATTTTCCTTTTAATTCATTTTCTTTTTAAAGTCAATCCAAAAATAAAAAAACATACCATGTGTAAAAAACTAGCCGTTAGACACAAACATACAATAATATTAAATTTATTTTTCTTTTAAATTTCAATTTTTTTATTTATCCAAAAATCAAAAGTCCATCATATATCTCTTAATGATCCACCATTCAATCAATATGCTGCCACATGTCTACATGCAAATGATCTGGTTATGCCACGTCATCCACCACGGTATTTTCTCTATAGACTTGTTTCGGTCATATCGTCTTCGTTTTAGCTCCGATTTGAGTGATTCAAGAGGTGTTGGAATCGTTGTTTCAAGCTCTATGCTATGGACATATTAAAACACTAAGATTTTCAGTAATTAAAAATTGAGTTTGTTATCATCAAAATATTGATTAATTAATTAATTAAAATTAATTAATTTGAGATTAAGGGCCAAAAAGCAAACAATCTCCCTCTTTTTGATGATAACAAACCATTCAAGAAAAATAGCTTGAAATACATGTAAACCATATGTATCACATAATAAAATTCAACATATCACCATAAAGATCATTCTTGAAATTCACTCAAAAAAAATAAATTCTTCTCCTAATTAATACAATCAAATCATAACAAATTTATAACATATTTTTATTAAACTTCTCCCTTTGAAATCATCAAAAATAATAATTAAGAAAAATTTAAACTACATAAATGTTTCCCTTAAAAACATGAATATAAATTTAGCACAACTCCCCCTAAGAATATTAACACATGCTTTCCATATCTCCTCCTATCAAAATACCTTCTAAAAGATTTAACAAATAAAATTATAAAATCAAGAGACATCACAACGAATAATATCGAGCTCAAGCCTATTTTTACAAAAGCTTTCTTCATTCAAAGGCTTGATAAAAATATCCGCTAATTGATTATTAGAGCCTACAAATTAAAGAGTAATATTATCATTTTGCACATGCTCTCTAATAAAGTGATGCCTAATATCAATATGCTTAGTTCTAGAATGATGTATAGGATTTTTAGTCAAATTAATAGCACTAGTATTATCACAAAATATAGGCACATTATCAAACTTTAATCCAAAATCACAAAGAGTTTGTTTCATCCAAAGAATTTGAGCACAACAACTAGCAACCGAAATATATTCCGTTTCGGTAGTGGATAAGGCACCGAATTTTTCTTTTTACTAAACCAAGAAACTAAGAAACTACCAAGAAATTGACAAGTCCCACTAGTACTCTTACGGTCAAGTAAACTACCCACAAAATCCACATCGAAATATCCTACCAAATTAAATTTAATATTTCTAGGATACCATAAGCCTAAATCAATAGTACCAAGCAAATATTTAAAAATTCTTTTAACGGCATGTAAATGAGATTCCTTAGGACAAGATTGAAATTTAGCACAAAAACATACACTAAACATAATATCGGGTCTACTAGCGGTTAAATAAAGTAAAGATTCAATCATATCTCTATAAGTTTTTATATCCACACACTTACCTTTTCATCCTTGTCAAGCTTAATGGATGTGCTCATAGGAGTTTTTGCAATTTTACCTTCATTGAATTTGAACCTTTTAAGCAAATCCCTCGTGTATTTTTCTTGACTTATGAAAATACCATCCTTGAGTTGTTTGATTTGGAGTCCAAGGAAGAAGCTAAGTTCTCCTATCATACTCATCTCAAATTCACTATGCATACACTTAGAAAATTCTTCACACAAAGATGAATTAGTAGAACAAAAAATAATATCATCCACATATATTTGTACTAAAAGCATATCATTTTCTTTAATCTTAATAAAAAGAGTAGTATCAATTTTACCCATTTTAAATCCATTCTCAAGCAAGAAAGAAAACCCATTTTAAATCCATTCCTTTCAAATTGATTTAATTCTTCTTGCATAGCTAAAATCCAAAATTCATCATTTTCGGCATCTTTAAAACTTTTTGGTTCAATTTGAGAAACAAAAGCAAGATTATTAAACATATTAAGAGAGGAACGAGTTTTCACACCTTGTTCAGGATCATCAAGAATTAATTCTTTGGGATGGGAAGGAGCATACCTCCACTCTTTAGGCATGGATGAAGAACCAACTTCGTTCTTGCTTACTTGAAACAATTTCCTTGCCTTTGTCACTAACAATTAAATCTCCAAAATTTCCTTCTAAAACATCACTATAAATAGGCTCATTAGAAATAACATTGCAAGATTCATCAAATACTACATGCATGGATTCCTCAATTACTAAAGTTCTTTTATTGAAAACTCTATAAGCTTTACTAGGAGAGGAATAACCAAGGAAAATACCAACATCCGTCTTAGAATCAAATTTTCCAAGTTTTTCTTTGTTATTCAAAATAAAACATTTGCAACCAAAAACTTTGAAATACCCAATATTTGGAATTTTGTTATGCCAAAGTTCATAAGGAGTTTTATCCAAAGAAGATCTAATTAAAACTCTATTTAAAACATAACAAGCGGTGTTAATGGCTTCCACCCAAAAGTATGTAGGTAAACCATACTCATGCAACATTGATCTAGCAAATTCTTGCAAAGTACGATTTTTCCTTTCAACTACACCATTTTGTTGAGGAGTTCTTGGAGCGGAGAAATTATGAGAAAAACCATTTTCTTCATAAAAAGTTTCAAAAGCATTGCTATCAAATTCTCCTCTGTGATCACTCCTAATTTTAGAAATCAAAAAACATTTTTCATTTTGAACTCTTTTTGCAAAACTAGAAAAGCTTTTCAAAGCATCATCCTTATGTTTTCGTATTAAAACCCAAGTAAATCTTGAAAAATCATCAACTATCACAAAGGCATAATAGTTTCCTCCAAAACTAGCAATTCTAGAAGGGTCAAATAAGTCCATGTGTAATAGTTGAAGGGGTCTAGTTGTAGAGATTACATTTTTAGATTTGAAAGAGAACTTAGTTTGCTTACCCATTTGACAAGCATCACAAACTTTGTCTTTTTCAAATTTAAATTTGAGAAGACCTCTAACCAAAAAATTCTTGGAAATATTTGAAATTAAGTGCATGCTAGCATGTCCTAGTCTTCTATGCCATAATCAAGAATCATTATGCAAAGCCGATAAATATTTATCATTAATAGGACAATCATTCAAATCAATAATATAAACATTTTCATCTCTATTTCCAACAATATAACTTTTCTATCACTAGCATTTTCAATGATACAATTTTTTTTATCAAACATAACTCTAAAGCCTTTATCACATAATTGACTAATACTAAGTAAATCATGCTTCAAACCATCAACCAAAAGTACATTTTCAATTAAAATAGAAGATTCATTACCTATACTGCCTTTACCAATTATTTTACCTTTCTTATTGTCACCAAAGGTTACAAGACCTCCATCCTTTTTGGAGAGAGAGACAAACTTGGATGGGTCTCCCGTCATGTGCCTCGAGCAATCACTATCCAAGTACCACTTGTTTTTCTTAGAGGCTTTCAAACAAACCTACAAACACAAATGTTCAAGTTTGATTCTTTGGTACCCACACTTGTTTGGGTCCTAGATGGTTAGCATTGACAAACTTAGGAATCCATTTCATTTTTGCATAGACATTTAAGACATTGGATTTAGACAAGTAACAAGAATAAGTTGTATGTCCAAACTTGCCATATGAGAAACAAACAACATTATGCAAATATTTATCTCTTACAACAAATTTATGCACTCTACTTTTCTTGGAGAAATTATTCCTTGGAGCATTGTGAAACTTTGCCCTTTGAGAAAAATTTCTTCTTGGAGAAGTAGTATGAGCATATTTCAATTTAAAACACTTAGGTCTAATATGGCCTTCAACACCACAATAATGACATATAGGCACAAAGTTAGATTTAACATGCTTAGACACAACCTTAGGCATATTAAGCTTAGGCATATTATGAGATGCTTTAACAAAGATAGTTTTAGAACTTGAAGGAGTAGAACATTCATCAATATAGCCTAAACCTCTTTTATCACCAAAAGGCTTGCCTACTTCAATTATCTTGTCTAATCTTTGAGCACCTATTGTCAACTTTTTAATAGATTCTTTAGCCTTATCAAGTTCTTGCAAAGCACTAAATTCTTTTTCTTTGAGTAATTTAATCAAATTATCTTTTTCACAACTATCAAGCTCAAGAAATTTAACTTTGTCAAGCAAGGCATTTTTCTCATCACAATCAAAAGCATGCTTGTCACAAGAGATATTCATTTCATCAATATGCATAGCATCATGCTCATTCTCTTTTAAGCAAGCAATTTCTTCAAGTAAAGACTTATTTTTACTAGATAAAACATTGTATTTCTTTTTAAGCACAACATACTTAGAACTAAGTTTTTCTAAATCATTTTGCATATTTTCAAAAGCTTCGAACAATTCATTATAAGAAAGAGGTTATAAAGTTACCTCATCATTTTTTTCATCCTCTTTGTCAATGAGCCATGAAGCAAAAATTGGCCACTTCTTCATTATCACTCCCACTTTCGCTTTCATCGCTATCATCCCAAGTAGCTTTCATTGTTTTCTTCTTGGATTTCTTGGATGATTTGAGAAAAGGACAATCGGTTCTAATATGACCCGGCTTCTTGCATTCATAGCATATTACCTTATCCTTTTTGCTCTTTTCACCTTTTGACTCTTTTTGGTTGGAGAGATGCTTCTTGAATTGCTTCTTTCTCTTGATGAAGTTCTTATACTTACGTAAAAGATAGGCAACATCATCTTCATCAAGGTCATCTTCATCTTGGGAGTCAACTTCTAAAGGGATGGTCTTTAAAGCTATACTCATTTCTTTCTTTTTCTTCTCATCCTCCATGTTTTTCTTGATCTTTATCTCATGCATCAACAATGAGCCCATGAGTTCATCAATGGAGAGAGATTTGAGATCCTTTGCTTCTTGAATGGCGGTGACTTTAGGCTCCCATTGTTTAGGCAAAGACCACAATAGCTTCTTTATCTTCTCAAGATTTGAGTATTTTTTCCCAAGTCCTTCTAAAGCATTGACAATGTTAGTAAATCTAATAAACATATCGGAAATAGCTTCATTTTCATCAATTTTAAACATTTCATATTGATGAACTAACATGTCAATCTTTGTTTCTTTTACTTGACTAGTTCCTTCATAAGTAATTTCTAATTTATCCCATATCTCTTTAGCGGTTTTGCAAATAGACACTCTATTATACTCAACTTCATTCAAAGCACAAAATAAGCAATTAATAGCTTTGACATTTAAAGAACATGTTTTCTTTTCATTTATTGACCATTCTTCCTTAGGTTTTATAGTGCTAACACCATCAACATCTTTTGTTGGAATTTTAAAACCTTCCTCAACAATATCCCATAAATCATAATCAATAGAAAGCAAGAAAATTCTCATTCTATTTTTCCAATAACTATAATTAGTACCATTCAAGAAAGGAGGCTTTGTAATAGATTGACTATCGGTAAAAGGGATAAAACCTAAAGTTGCCATAGCTCAAAAACAATTAAGTTTATCAAGAAATAAATATTTCAAGAAGAGCAACCCGCTCTGATACCAATTGTTGGATTGATATGGCAACCCTAGATGGGGGTGAATAGGGTTTAATTAAACTTTTTTTCTAAATTAACCCAATAAAACGAATTAATACACTTTTTATAAATAATAAGAAAAAATCAATTTATGCAACAAATAAGATGACAAAAAAGTGATAATTTAATTCTATCAAATTTTAACAAATAAATAAGAACAAACTAAAACATACAATAAATTGCTTAAATTAATTGCAAAAATAAAAAATGAAAGAGTTAGAGAAGAAGACATGGTTCGGTCAAACTCGACCTACTCCACTCCCCAAGCGCCTCTTGGGAATTTGAATAAAATCTTTCCGACTCTTTCCATGGATGAAAGCCTAACCGTTACACCACCACTTCTTTTATGGGTTCAAGAGCAAACCTGATCCTTTCCACGGTTTAGGATCAAACCGTTACAAATGTTGGATTTTTTTAAGAACACAACACAACTCTCACTAGAGTGGATTTACAAGTTTAAGCACTCAAAGTTTATCCTCACAATACAATAACACTCTCTCAAGAATAAGATGGAAAAAAAAAGTGAACTTAAAGAGAGCAACAATGGAACTTTTGAGTTTTGGAGGATTATGAAATGTAAAATTTGTTAGTTTAAAATTTGGAGAGGAAGATGGTTTATATAGAGATGGAAAAATTTTTAGAAACCACAATTAATTTGGACCATTGGATTTTGGAAAAGAAAAATCAATGGTGGAGATTTTAAACTAAACTAGTCGTTAGATACAAACAAAATATAATATTAAATTCCTTTTCTTTTGAAATTCATTTTCTTTTTAAAATTAATCCAAAAAATAAAAAAACATACCATGTGTCAAAAACTAGCCGTTAGACACAAACATAAAATAATATTAAATTCATTTTCCTTTTAATTCATTTTCTTTTTAAATTCATTCTTTTTAAAGTCAATCCAAAAATAAAAAACATACCATGTGTAAAAAACTAGCCGTTAGACACAAACATAAAATAATATTAAATTTATTTTCCTTTTAAATTTCTTTATAATTTCAATTTTTTATTTTAAATCAATCCAAAAATAAAAAATCCATAATATGTTAATCTCTTAATGATCCATCATTCAACCAATATGCTGCCACATATCAATATGCAAATGGTCTGGTTATGCCACGTCATCCACCACGGTATTTTCTCTATAGGTTTGTTTCGGTCATATCGTCTTCGTTTTAATTCTAATTTGAGTGATTCAATAGGTGTTGGAATCGTTGTTCCGAGCTCTACGCTATGGACATATTAAAACACTATGATTTTCAGTAATTAAAAATTGAGTTTGTTATCATCAAAACATTGATTGATTAATTAATTAATTTGAGATTAAAGACCAAAAAACCAACATTTTACTGGAAGATTGCAACTTGTTAGGTATGTTTTATAGTCCTTTCAGGTGTTTTGGTGTAGCATCTTTGTGTTGACTACGTGTGCAACTCATGAGGTTGATCGTCCGTTACGTAGTTATTTATGGAAGAGAAGTGCGGTGAGTCGAGGTGGTGCACGGGTGCCGTGGGATGAGGTGTACTTGCCGTTGGGAGAGGGGGGTTTGGGTGTGAAACATGTGGCTTCATGGAATCAGGTTGCTATTATGAAGCTGCTCTAGCTTCTCTTAATTAAATCAGGTTCATTATGGGTGGCGTGGGTAAAGGCATATGTTTTGCGGGAGTGGTCTTTATGGGCTGTTCGGAGTGAGGTTGGGAGGTCTTGGTGCTTAAGGGCTATCTTGCGTTGTAGAGATAGATTCAAGCATCTGGTTCATTTGATGGTCGGTGATGGATGGTTTTGAACCCCGAATCCCAATTTCTCTACTTGAGTATGTTCCCTATTGAGATTAGTGTGATAAGTAGGTTGATGTGGAAACTAGGGCGAAATGGTAGAGAAAATAGTGGAAATTAGAAGAAAAGAGGAAATTTGGAAGGTTAACTTTTGGGGAAAATTTTGGAAATTTGGCTAAGTATAGAATTTTGTGTGTTTGAGTGGTGTTGATACGTTGGAAGAGTTGTTGGTGAAGGCATACGACTGAAGAAGGAAAAAAGAGATGATGCATTAGAAGCCACATGGGCGGGCGAGGCATGCATGGAAAGATAACCATGCATCGAGCAGCCTCGGCCAGCACCCAGGCTATGCACCGAGCAGCCCCAGTCGGACGTATGCGTCGAGTAGATATGCCCTGCGTTGAGCGCATTGCCGAGTGGCCATGTCTGTGCGTTGAGCGCACTACGGAGCGGCCACGCCCATGCAGTGAGCACCCTGCCGAGCAGCCATGCCATGAGTCGATGTGCCCTACCATGCAGCCAAGCGCGTAGCCCATGCGAGCGAGCGATGGCCAGCACACGCCGCACGCCCATGCATCGAAGCAGCACACCCATGCGCCTAAGCACCCGACCAAGCGTCAAGGCGCCGTGCGCAACCCATGTGCCCAAGCACACCCATGCGTCAAGCGGCCAGCGCGCCCATGCATCGAGTGGCTAACCTATACAGCGTGCCTATACATTGGTGGCTAACACCAAGTGCCCATGCCAAGCACGTTGTGCGAATGAGCCATGCGTCAAGAATGGACGGTCATCCTATGCGTTGGTGATGGTTAGCTCCTTGTGATGGCTAAGTTTAATTGTCATGATCGTGAATTGGCTTGCTATGCGTTGAGTAGAGGCTATGCATTGCTTATGGACTAGGCGTTGAGCAACCAAAAGTTGGACGCATACAAGGATGAAATCATCACGATAACATCATCAAAACCATGTGTCTTCTTGGGAGGAAAGCCTTAAGCCTTAAGAATTTGAGGCGGTGGCATCAGATTGGAGGCCCATGCGTTGGCAACTGGGAAGAAGACACTTAGCTTGCGATGACCACAGCATTGCATTGATGGGATGAGAAGGAGACACTTGGCCATGCAGCCAAATAGGTGGTGTCAACTCCGAAGAAGGTTTGAACGCCTATAAATAGAGCCAAGAGACTTCATATTTTTTATAACAACTCAGAAATATCGTAAAAGAGTGGGAGAGTGGAGCAAACCTTGTGTTGGAGCTAAATCCATGCGTTAGACATAGAGGATGCATTGGACAGTGAGGTCTAAGGAGGATGCATCAAATTGGGATGAGGAGTTCTCCCAATTTACTCGTGATATTGGATAGATTTTAAAGCCACCTAAAATATCTGAAAGTCTAGTTTTTAGGGTAGGGCTTTCGGAAGAAAAGCTCAAAGAAATCGGGTTGGAAACTGAGAAGAAGACAAAAGGGTTAGGCTGTCGGATCAGTCTGAGCCAGTCTTGAAGAATCTGTGATTATGACCAAACTACAATCTAAGCTCATATTTTAAGGTAAGCTTCATAAAACATTTTAGAATATGTTTGTAGAAGAAAGTATCTCAAAATAAGGTCTAGAACTATGAGTAATCTAAGCTATAAATTGAATCTGGATTCTATGGGTGAAAAAGAAGCCCGAGGTAGAAAATGGAGCTACTAGAGTGAAAAGCCCCTAAGCAATCAAGGTGACTGGCTAAAACGTTTTGACTAAAAAATTTGTTTAAATGTTTGATTACAACGTATTATAGAAAGTATGTTTTAAAGAAGAATATTCTTATGCCAACTAGTTTTACAAAGTGATTTCCAAGCAAGCTATGAATTATGTTTTAAACGCATGCATGTGTGAGAAGTTTGTTAAAAAGCTATTTATATGTGCAGCATGCTTTAGTACCTTTAAAGCCATGTTTTATATGTGTTATACTTTACATGCTTTAAAGATAAAGTCATTTATGACTAGTTTTACTTAAAGCGTGATACCGAAGGACATTTGAGAAGGTATCTATTGGTACTGAAGGACGTTTGAGAAGGTACCAAACCAACCAGATACTGAAGGACGTTTGAGAAGGTATCTGAACAGAAGTAGAACCCCAGATACTGAAGGGTAGATGTAGAACCCCAGATGGAAGATCGAGTGTTTGATAGAATCAGTCAAAGATTGGCGGCGAGTGTAGGATCAATCTAGAACGATCCAGAAAAGAAATTCGACGTCGAGAGGCTGAAAGCTTTAGAAGCCACGACGTTCGATGGAGCCACAGATCCAGTAAATGCTGAGATCTAGTTGGACTTAATTGAGAAATGTTTTAAGGTTATGAGATGCTCTGAGGACCGTAAGGTCGAGTTAGCGGCTTTTTTACTGCAGAAAGGGGCTAGGAAGTGGTGGAAAGTGATAGAGGCTAGAAAGGGTAGTTCAGAAACTATGACTTGGTATGAGTTCAGACAAGTATTTGAGGATAAATACTACCCTAGTTCTTTTAAAGAAGCGAAGAGGGAGGAATTCCTTAGGCTAACTCAGGGAATGATGACAGTTATTGAATATGAACAAAAATTTACTGAGTTATCTCAGTATGCCCTTCCGATCATCACGGAAGAAAAGGAGAGGTGTAGAAGATTTGAGAATGGCCTAAGAAGAAAGATACGTACACCTGTTACCTCTACAACCAATTGGGTGAATTTCACTTAATTAGTTGAGACCGCTATCCTAGTAGAGCAAAGTGTAGCGAGAGAAGATGTACTCCAGCCAAGTGAAGAACAGTTTAGAATGCCTAGAGAAACAAGAAGAGATTTAGACCCCCGTTCTCTGGACAGTCGGGTATAAGGGGCTTTGGAGGCATGAGCCAACAAAGTTCAAGTCGAAAGAGGTCAAGACCTGTAGCTGGACCGAGTGGTAGATCGGTATCAGGTCACGCTAGCGAGTCAGTAGCTAGTACGGGGAGGAAACCACTTTGTGTAAACTGTGGTAGGCCTCATACAGAAGTATGTTATGGTAATAGGAATGTGTGTTTCCAGTGCGGACAAGCTGGGCATTTCAGGAAAGATTGTCCTCAGCTAGGTCCGGAGCACAAAATGAGCAAAGAGGAGTTACCCAGACTGTAAACCAACCTAGAATGACTGGAACTAGAGGTGAGGGATCTGGTGTAGCTAAGGAGAAAGGGGTAGCTGGACGACCCCAACAGCAACAGCAGCAGCAGCAAGGTTCAATATATGCTATGACACACCAGGAAGTGGAAAAGGCTCCAAATGTCGTAACTGGTACGATAACTTTATGTAACCAAACCGCTTATGCATTATTTGATCCTGGTGCTACGCACTCATTCATATTTAGCATGTGTGCATTACATATAGATAAAGTGCCTGAGCGTATGAATGAGGATTTGTTTATCTCTACGCCTATAGGAGATACTCTAGTTGTACATGAGTATTACAAGAATTGTGATGTAATTCTTGGAAATCAGAGTTTATGGGTTGACTTGATTCCATTAGAATTACTAGATTTTGATGTTATCTTAGGCATGGATTTCCTAAGTAAAGACTATGCCACTATGGATTGCTTTAGAAGAGAATAGTATTTAGGAAACCAGGTGAAAAAGAGATAACCCTGGTAGGAAGTAAAAGAATACTTCCAGGAAGCTTAATATCAGCAGTAAAGGCTAGGAAATTGTTGAGAAAGGATGTAAAGCCTATTTAGCCTATGTAGCAGTTTCATAGGATAAGAAACTAAAACCTGAGGATGTACTTGTGGTACAAGAATTCTTAGATGTATTCTCCGAAGAATTACTAGGTTTACCACCTGACAGGGAAATAGAGTTTACTATTGAGTTAGTTTGGGGTACAACACCTATATCCCAGGCACCATATAGGATGGTACCAACAGAACTGAAGGAGTTAAAAGTTCAGTTACAGGAACTTGTGGATAAGGGATACATTAGACCCAGTGTGTCGCCTTGGGGAGGACCAGTCTTATTTGTTAAGAAGAAAGACGGTACTCTGAGATTATGCATAGACTATAGATAGTTGAATAAGGTGACCATTAAGAATAAGTACCCATTGCCTCGTATAGATGATTTCTTCAATCAGTTAAAGGGAGCCACGGTGTTCTCTAAGATAGATTTGAGATCAGGTTATCACCAGTTGAAGGTGAAAGACACAGATGTTCCAAAGACTGCATTCAGAACTAGGTATGGACATTTTGAGTTCCTAGTAATGTCGTTTGGATGGACAAATGCTCCTATGGTATTTATGGACTTGATGAATAGGATATTTCATTCTTATCTGGATCAGTTGTGATAGTGTTCATAGACGATATACTAGTGTATTCTAGTAGTGCAGAGAAGCACAAAGAACATCTGAGGATGGTGTTACAGATTCTAAGGGAAAAGAAGTTATATGCCAAATTTAGTAAATGCGATTTTTGGTTAAATCAAGTCGTATTCCTTGGGCATATAGTTTTAGCTGACGGAGTTAGCGTTGATTCCCAAAATATAGAAGCAATAGCTAATTGAGAACGACCCCTGAATGTAACCGAAGTACGCAGTTTTTTAGGATTAGCAGGTTATTATAGGAGATTCGTGGATATTTTTCTAAGATAGCTCTTCCATTGACAAACTTGACCAGAAAAGATGCGAAGTTTGAGTGGTCGCCAGAATGCAAGCATAGTTTTCAGGTATTGAAACAGAGGTTAGTGTCAGCACCAGTATTAACTCTACCTACACCAGGTAAAGAGTTTGAGGTCTATTGTGATGCATCTCGATAAGGGTTAGGATGTGTGCTGATGTAGTAGAGAAAGGTAGTAGCTTATGCTTCTCGACAGTTAAAGAAGCATGAATGTAACTACCTTACACATGATTTGGAGTTAGCGGCAGTTGTGTTAGCTCTAAAGTTGTGGAGACATTACTTGTTTGGTGAGTGATGTCATATATTTATGGATCATAAAAGTCTAAAGCATATCTTTGATAAGAAGGAACTGAACTTGAGACAAAGAGGGCTCGCGTGATCAAGGATTATGACTATACCATTGATTATCACCCAGGTAAAGTAAATGTGGTAGCTGATGCTCTATGTCGAAAAACTAGATCAGCTAAAGCTAATATTAATCCAGTGAAGGATACACTGATTCATGAGTTGTATAATGCTAGGGCATCATTATCAATTGGTCAAAAATGAGGGTTACTAGCTTCATTTCAAGTACGTTCTACACTCGTAGAAGGTATTCTACGTAAACAGTTAAAGGATTCCGATCTTCAGAAGTTAGCTGAAGAAGTAGATAAAGGATTGAGGACGGACTACCAATTAAGAGCTGACAAAGTGCTATTGAAAGAAGGTAGGATATGCATACTTAAGGACTTAGCACTTAAACAAGCTATTCTAGAGGAGGCACATAGTTCAGACTATGTTATGCATCCAGATAGTACGAAGATGTACAGAACATTAAAAAGATCGTACTGGTGGCCTGGTATGAAAAGAGAAATAGCGGAGTATGTTGACAAGTGCCTAATATATCAACAAGTTAAACCAGAAAGACAAAGGCCAGCAGGATTACTTAATCCACTCCCAGTACCAGAATGGAAATGGGAGCATATCACGATGGATTTTCTATTTGGATTACCTAAGACACCAGCGAGCTATAAGGGTATATGGGTAATTGTGAATAGATTGACAAAAACAGCTAGGTTTTTACCTGTTAAAGTTACTTATACCCTAGACCAATTAGCTAAGTTTTATGTTGATCGAGTTGTGAGTCAGTTTGGAGCTCCAGTTTCAAGTATATCAGATCAAGACTCCAGATTTACATCGAAGTTTTGGCCTAGTTTGAAGAAAGCTATGGGAACCAAGTTATATTTTAATACTACTTTTCATCCACAGACGGATGGTCAGTTTGAGCAGACAATTCAGACATTAGAGGACATGCTGAGAGCATGTATATTGCAATTTAAGGGCAGTTGGGATATGCATCTGTCGTTAATCGAATTTGCATATAACAATAGTTATCATTCAGTATCAAAATGGCACCGTATGAGGCCTATACGGTAAGCTATGTAGAACTCCGATATGTTGGAATGAAGTCGGTGAAAGGAAATTACTAGGCCCAGAACTTATGAAACAGACAGCAGACAGTGTTAAGATTATAAGAGATAATCTTAAGACGGCTCGAGATAGGCAGAAGAGTTACGCTGATAAGCGAAGAAGAGAATTAGAATTTGAAGTTGGTGATAAAGTATTTTTTAAGTTATCTCTGTGGAAAGGAATACTCAGGTTCGGGAGGAAAGGGAAATTAAGCCCAAGATATATAAACCCTATGAGATAATAGAAAGAGTTGGCCCAATGGCATATCGATTGGATTTACCTTCAGAGTTATCTCGTATTCATGAGTTGTTTCATGTGGCAATGCTTAGAAAGTATGTGCCAGATCCTACCCATGTGTTGCCTGAGCAACCGGTACAGTTGAAAGAGAATTTGTCTTATGAAGAGGAACTAGTAGAAATCCTTGATAGAAAGGAATAGGTCTTAAGGAATAAGACAATCCCATTGGTAAAGGTGCTATGGCAAAACCATAATATGGAAGAAGCAACGTGGGAAGCCGAAGAGCAAATCAGAAACAAGTATCTGTGGTTTTTTAATTGACGAACATGTAGTGAAATTTCGAGGACGAAAATTTTATAAGGGGGAGGTAAATGTGAACCCCAAATCCCAATTTCTCTACTTCAGTGTGTTCCCTATTGAGATTAGTGTGATGAGTAGGTTGATGTGGAAACTAGGGTGAAATGGTAGAGAAAAGAGTGGAAATTAGAAGAAAATAGGAAATTTGGAAGGTTAACTTTTGGGGAAAATTTTGGAAATTTGGCTAAGTATAGAATTTTGTGTGTTAGAGTGGTGTTGATGCGTTGGAAGAGTTGTTGGTGAAGGTATGCGGCTGAAGAAGGAAAAAGAAGATGATGCGTTGGAAGGCACATGGGTGGGCGAGGCATGCATGGAAAGACAGCCATGCGTCGAGCAGCCCTGCCATGCAGCCAAGTGCGCAGCCCATGCGAGCGAGCGAGCGATAGCCAACACACGCCGCATGCCCATGTGTCGAAGCAGCATGCCCATGCGCCTAAGCACCCGGCCAAGCGTCAAGGCGCCACGTGTAGCACATACGGCCAAGAACGCCCATGAGTCGAGCGGCCAGCACGCCCATGCGTTGAGTGGCCAACCTATACAGCGCGCCTATGCATTGGTGGCCAACACCATGCGCCCATGCCAAGCAAGCTGTGCAAGTGAGCCATGCGTCAAGAATGGACGGTCACCCTATGCATTGGTGATGGTTAGCTCCTTGGGATGGCTAAGTTGAATTGTCATGATATTGAATTGGCTTGCTATGCATTAAGTAGATGCTATGCGTTGCTTATGGACTAGGCGTTAAGCAACCAAGAGTTGGACGCATACAAGGATGAAATCATCATAATAACATCATCAAAACCATGTGCCTTCTTGGGAGGAAAGCCTTAAGCCTTAAGAATTTGAGGTGGTGGCATCAGATTAGAGGCCCATGTGTTGGCAATGTGGGAAGAAGATACTTAGCTTGCGATGACCACAATATTGCGTTGATGGGATGAGAAGGAGACACTTGGCCATGCAGCCAAGTAGGTGGTGTCAACTTCGAAGAAGGTTTGGACGCCTATAAATAGAGCCAAGAGACTTCATATTTTTTATCACAACTCAGAAATACCGTAAAAGAGTGGGAGAGTGGAGCAAACCTTGCATTGGAGCCAAATCCATGCGTTAGACATAGAGAACGCATTGGATAGTAAGGTCTGAGGAGGACGCATCAACTTGGGATGAGAAGTTCTCTCAATTTACTGGTGCGTTTGGAGTGATTCTAAAGCCACCTGAAATCTCTAAAAGTCTAGTTTTTAGGGTAGGGTTGCCGAAAGAAAAGCTCGAAGGGATCGGGCTGGAAACTGAGAAGAAATCAAAAGGGTAAGGTTGTCGGATCAGTCTGAGCCATTCTTGAAGATTCTATTAGTCCGGCCAAACCCCAAAGAGTTCTGAGCTCATATTTTAGGTTAAACTTCCTGAGACGTTTTAGAACATGTTTGTAGAAGGAAGTATCTCAAAATAAGGTTTATAACTATGAGTAATCTAAGATGTATTTTGAATCTGGATTCTATGGGTGAAAAGGGAGCCCGGGGTAGAAAAGGGAGCTACTAGAGTGAAAAGCACCTAAGCAATCAAGGTGAGTAGCTAAAACGTTTTGACTAAAACATTTGCTTAAATGTTTGATTACAACGTGTTATAGAAAGTATGTTTTAAAGAAGAATATTCTCATGCCAACTAGTTTTACAAAGTAATTTTCAAGCAAGCTATGAATTATGTTTTAAACGCATGCATGTGTGAGAAGTTTGTTAAAAAGCTATTTATATGTTTAGCATGCGTTAGTACCTAAAGCCATGTTTTATATGTGTTATACTTTACATGCTTTAAAGAGAAAGTTATTTATAACTAGTTTTAGTTAAAACATGATACTGAAGGACATTTAAGAAGGTATCCACCCAATTAGATACTGAAGGACATTTGAGATATTGGTACTGAAGGACGTTTGAGAAGGTATCTGAACAGAAGTACCTAAGGTATGACGGTACTTAGTATGGCCACGTGCACATAGGTAGTTAGAGTCAGAGATTGAGCAAAAGGGTTCTCTCTTGACTAGCAGTTGGTGTTGGGATTGTTTTATCCACAGTAAGGTTATTCTCAACTGAGAAACAGTTTTATTGTTTTATGACTAAAACAGCTTTATATGCTTTATGCTTAGAAAATGTTTACACTGCAATACAAGTATTGTAAAAGCTTATGTTTCAGTTTGAACTCTTTATTGAGATTTTGCATGAGAATCAATTATCTTTCTTAAGTCACTCACTGGGCATAAGCTCACCCCGTTTTCAAATGTTTTTCCCCCCCACAGGTAGCGGTCAAATCCTCTGAAGATAGCTCTGCATCTGCTCTGCCACTAAAGGATAAAGAGATTTGTAACCCATCTGTTTAGGTGGTTACTGTTAATATTGTACACATGTTACTGTTGATCATATAGGGACTAGGACTTTTGGGTTTGGGACTTGTAAATCTAGTGTTATAATGACTCTAAATATGTTATGTTTCTAAATTAATAAATTATGGGCCTAAAGACATTCCGCTGTATATAAATTATACCTTGGTATCAGAGTTATTCTGTAAAAGTTATTAGGCAATAAGTGTCAGCCAAATGGTTGATAACTGCTGCAGTCACACCCTTCTCTAGGCTAAGAGGGTGGTGTGGGGCGGGGTGTGACAATGGTCTTGTTTTGTTTGGTGGGATCCTTGGTTGTCGGGGGTTGCAATTTTGGATTTATATGGGTCTATGATGGTTTATGATGCAAGGAGTAGTTTGGAGGCGCGATTGTCGAAGTTCTTAGATAGTGAGGGAGGTTGGAGGTGGCCTACAGAGTCTTGGGAGTTTTTTGAGATCTGAGGTTTTATTCAGGCAGTGGGGCCTAGGGTGAAAGGGGAGGATTATTGGGTTTGGGAGTCGGATGCTAGTGGTCAGTTTTCTATTCAATAGTGCTTGGGAGAGTTTACGTCCTTGTCATCCTAGGGTGTCTTGGGCTAGTATTTTGTGGGTGGGGGGTTGTATTTCGCGCCACTTCTTCTGTGTGTGGTTAGCTGTGAGGGACAGTTTGGGTGCACGGGATTGGTTGAGGAGCTGGAGTGTGTTGTCAGATGGGGGGTGTCTTCTGTGTGTGGGAGGTATAGAGTCTCGGGATCATTTATTTTCCAAGTGTGGGTTTTGGAGAGAGGTGTGGTCTGATGTGTTACGTCAGTTGGGTTTGTCGCATTAGATGGCTGGTTGAGATGTCGAGTTGAGTTAGTTGAGCTGAGTGGGGTCGGGTAAGGGGTGCATAATAAGTTGTTCCATGTGTTCTAGTGTGCTTCCATCTACTACATCTGGCAGGAGCGTAATTGACAGTTGCATGGAGGTGAACCAAGGTTGGTGTCTGCTTTGTTTCACCTTATGGTCTCTACAGTTTATGCTCGTGCTGCTTCCTAGCAGGTTGATCTTCTCGGTCTTACCTAGCGTGTTTACGATTGCTTTTCTTCTTTTTGAACTTATTGTTGCTCTGTGTTTTGCTATTGTCCCTAGTTGTAGGGTTTTGGTCTCTCTTCTCTGGCTTTCTCCCTGGTGTTTGGGAGGTTTTTTACTTTTATGTTTGGTTATGTTCAGGTTTTATCTTGTTGGCTTTGTTTGCGTTGTGTTTCCCTGTCCGAAATGCTTCTCCTTTGGTAGAAATCGCCACTTTTCTCTCCGTTAGCACGTCAGGAAGTTGAATAGTCTCCATAATCATTCTTCAATCTCTACTCATGGGCAATAACTCTCCTTTTTTCCTCAAAATTAGGCCAGAATGTCTTCCAATTAGGTCAAAATCTTCCCTTTAGTGTTTAGAGTCATCAAAATTCATAGAGGCTCGAAAATTTGGAACCGAATCCTTGCCAAAATTATCAAAATTTTCAAATAACAAAAGCCAACATTGTGATGCCTGGACACAGCTGCAATGTTGGTCTGATCCTGTTGTAGCATTGCAACGCTCAAACACAGCATTGTAATGCTGCCTTCTCAAGTGTAGCTACTGCCTTCTGACGTTAATCAGCGTTTCACGTCGTAGTGTACCAGCGTTGCAACGTTCCCTTGCCTTTCGATTTCTTAGCATTTTCCCTATCTTTTCTTCACTCCCTTTGGTACATTGCTTGATTTTGACTCAAGCCTGATTTAGTTCTTTTTGGCTTATTTTGAGAATAATTCTCTTATTGATCATAAATCTTAGATATCACTAGCAAACACGTCAAATCTGATAAAAACACGTTAAAAACAATCTTAAATCTAAGGCATATAACACATATTTTGTGTGTGTTTCAACATGTTAATGTGCAATTGCTTCTAAGAAGTGTCGAAACTGTCGTTCATCATTTTTCTTCTTCAACTTGTGAGGAAACTGTGGTTTTCACACAATCTCTTTAACATGATGTAAAGGTTGCTTACCTTTATCCTTACCTTTCAACACCGGCTTTTCAAAAGCGGCTGTGCTTGGTGCAGGTTTTTCTTTTCTTTTTACATCAAAGGTTTTGCTTGCCCTATTATTGATGTTGTACAATTTGAATTTTAATGGTTCTTGCATTTGATTTGTTGAATTAGAGTCAAGATGGTTCTTGGGATTGCACTGAAGATGAACAGAATGTCTAGTTGGTTCCTCATACCTTGTGGAGTTGGTGGGTAGTGATTTCTCGCTTCTTAGGGTAATGGCTTGGCATTGCTCATTTCCATTAGTGCCTGTACGTTTAAGGACTTCGATATTTCTCGACAATGCCCCTTACTATCTTTGTTTTAATTCTCCAGAAATTTGGCCTACTTTAAGCTCTAGGTTTTTTATGAATTACGCTTGACTTTGGAGTAACGTGTCATTCTTTGGGATGTATTCTTTTAAAAGGGATTCAAGAGGCGTTGAGGAGCTCGATGCCTAATGCGATCAACTTTGCGTTTGTTGATTGCCTTGAGGCGCCTGACTGAAGCTTGGTGGTACCTCAATTTGCATGTTGTTGCGTCCCAACTTGATCATTCTACTAATTACCTCCCCACGTGAAATTTGGATGGTTGTGCCATCTAGGATTATAAGTATTACTATAAGGGTTGTTTCTAAGGAAGCAGACTGATTGAGGGTTCATCGGGCACATATCAAAACTATGTGGTTCACTACATCCTATGCATCCTACTACAACAACTTGATTTAGCGTATTGACCTGATTTATGTCATTTTCATTAACTTGATTCATTGTTATAGCTTTAAGCAAGTTAGTAACAACGGTCATCTGTGCTGAGAGAGTGTTGGTTGCTTTTGATTATGATGTTGAAGCTTTCCCTTCCCCAACTCTTGATTCGAAACCATCATCAACCCATTCTTCATTGTTCCAAGAAATTCTATCCAAAATTTGTTTGGCCTCTGTATAGGTTTTATCCTTCAAATCCCCTACTGCAACGGAGTCAGCTGCCGATTTTTCAATTCATCATAATATTTCCATTAGTATTCAATCGGGTAGACCATGATGCAGACAGTTTCGAATGAGTCGTTTGAACCTAGCCCATGCATCACTTAAAGTCTCTACGTCTTTTTGTTTGAAGTTTGTTATGTCCCTTCTGTGTTAAGCATTAACATTAGTTGGGAAATATTTTTGTATAAGATTTTCAACCATGCCTTCCCATGTTGAAATATCTCCTGGCTTGAGAGAATAAGCCTAATGATGTGCTTCATCCCTGAGAGTAAAAGGGAACAAAGACAATCTAATCCCTTCTACGGTAATTCTAAGAATCATGAATGTTTTAAAAATTTCCATGAAGCTCTTCAAATGTGCATGCAGGTCTTCTCTTAGAGTGCCTCCAAACTGACTAGCTGCTTGGATCATTTTCAACATGATTGACTTCACTCGAATTATGTGTCACAAAAATCTAGATGCACAATCTCGGGCTAAAAATTGTACAAATTTGGCAACACATAGTCACTGATTTTTCTGTTGCAATCATGCGCTAGAAGAATAAGGTTTGTTGTGAGTTTGCGTTATTTGCAGGATTCGGTGCGTCAGGCGGATTCTGTTGATCTCCCATATTTTTGTCACTTCCTCTTATTCCAGTTTGCATGGGCTCTCCTATGGAAAGTCTTCTTGATTTCAGGGTCAGTCACAAACTCTGGCTGAGTTCCATCACTCATATATTGTGTGCAATATTCAAGTAAATATTGCAATACTCCTTACATCGAGGATGCCTGCGATCAAAATCAAGAACCCAAAAACCAAATTAGCAAATTCTAATTTTTCAATCCTCAGCAACTACACCGAAAAGTTGTTCGTTTCTTCTCTTTATTGTGTTGTGTCTGTGTTTAATTGTTTTCCATAAAGCACAATAATAATATTCTAATAGATTGCACAAGTTTACTTCTAATAGTCTAAGTATAAACTAATCAGGAGGTAGCCTTGGTAAGGGCCAAGGTCGAACACGAGGATTGTAAATAAAATTATAACAAATTAAGTTAATGAACCTCTTCTTTTAAATGCAGAGTGTTGTGCATGTTGATAAACGGTAGTATGTTTGAGAAATGCATGAATTAAATAGAATGCAAAGAAATATGTTGAGAGAAGACATGGATGAAAATAAGTTTGTGAATGCATAGCCCAGAACAAGTAAATATGAAATTGATGAGAAAGATGAGCTGGAATAAACAATCTTCAAACCTTTTGAGCTTAATGAAGAAACTCAGGTTTATGTTTATATCCTATTGGACTCCACCTCTTGGTGAGATAGCCACATTAACCATGTACCCATGATACATCCATGGGTTACTTAGAACACAAGGAAATGTTAGCTCTAAAAATTTCACTTTCTCAGGCTAATGAAATCCACAATCACTTATTCTCTTGAGTAGTTAATTGCTATCTTACGAATCCAATGATTAAAAGGATTCATAAGTTGGCTTTGAAGCTTCATTATCCGATTGAACACTTGTTTAATCATGAAGTTCACCAGAATGAGGATTAACTCACCCCAACTCATTTGAGATTTAGCTACTTATGGTAGAGAAAATAAAAATGGAAAAAGTAGAAGATGAAGTCATGATATGATATTGAAGTATGAAATAGTTCGTTACAAGAGTGAATAGAAAAGTGCGTAGAAGAAAATGTTAAACAATAAAGACAAAGTAAACTTAGAAGGTAGGAGGTTGATGATAAGGATCTCTGGTGGCCTTCTCAAGATTCCATCAATATGAGAGGATGTCAATTCGTTCTCTGCATTTGGTGATGGAGAAGTTGCTCTCTCGAGTTCCCGTCTCTGGCGGTGTGATTGGACTGTTTCCAGGAAGATCTCCTCAAAAAATGGTGAGGAAGATTATGAGTGTCTCTCTCATTGGTTTCTTTTTCTCTGTATCTCTTCTTTCTTTCATTGGGAAAGGCATATATATAGAGTCAGTGTGGGGACCACTTCTACCATACAAGACAGTGGCAGACGGTATCAGAGAATGTGGCCACCCATTTTTATAGTTGTCGGTGGTCCTCTTTGGATGCGTTGGGCTCTTAACTTTTGTTTCTCTCCTCATTATCTCACTTGCCTTGCAATTGATCTTCTTTACTTCTATCTTTCCATCCTCCGTGGTTTCTTTCTATTACATGTGCTTTGGTCCATATGCCATTCTTTGGTTTCAGCGTATGGATCCTTTCCTTATCTGTTTGTTCGCCTCGTGATTTGTATTTAAAAGTGCTTATGAATGAAGATGAAAGATGATAACTTAGGTGAATGGTGATGACTGATGAATTGCTTCTCTATGTGAGAAGAATAGGTAATGCGTTGAGTTGGTTGTAGTTCACATATAATGTGTACAAGCTTTCCTAAATCAAACCCATGTATAAATCTAACTCAGGCTTCTTGGTATGTCCAGGGTTGAACACAGGGATTTTTTACAGTTTAACGCAGTCCTTGCATTGTTTCAATTATAGATGGCTCCCAGATTAATGAGAGTGAAGATTATTATACTAACCTCAATGCACGCATGCAAGAAAACATAGGAATTCAAGGGGGAAAAGGGAATCTATGGGTGAATGGTGCTAAGTGTTTGGGGTTATGCGTCGATTCCAAACTAGATGAACAAGTGCATGAAGGCATGAGAGTGGAATGAAGATGATATGGATTCTTGTTTACAAACCAAGTGTATGTGTATGCATTAGGTCTCTGTTCCTTAAGTTATGTTGTTCAACATTTCTCAATGTGAATATCACATGTATTCCTATCTCTAGGGTGCATGCGTGGAGACATAGAATGGTAAAGGAAATTGCAAGTATTTTTATCTCTAAACTTGCTATGTGTTCTAACTCAATGCGCTCTTTAGTTAACCTACTCTCTCGAATAGTTTAAATAAGTAGTAACTTCAATCAAGTGATCAAGATGATTAAAGCATGGAATTCAAGTATGCAATGACTCAGAAAAATGGCAGCCACACACAAATTTGAATGTAAAAAGAGGAACAAGGGTGGATTGATCAAATGTAAGATTGAATTTAAATATAGCAAATATGTTTACAATAATCTCAACGTAATTGAATGAGTTGGTAAGGGAAAGTGAGAAGTAAAAGAAGAGAAAGAAATCAAGCCACAGAGTTCAATCTCTTGTCCTCTTTGGCTTCATTTAAGTGCTTGTTGCAGCCAACTTGATGAAGAGGTGATGAAGAATTATCTCTCGAGCTTAGTATCCAACAACTCTTCTTGATCAACAATGGCAATGAACCTTTTCCTCCTATCTTCTTCTTTCAACGGTAGAGTTCCTAGCTATTTAAATTCTCTAAAGTTTCTAATGTGTCTAACTCCCTTCTCTTGGTAACAAGCTTTCCTATTTTTAGGCATTTTCTTTAGCAACTTCTGACATGACTCACATTAAATTCCATGCCTCGGTCAACTGCCTGTCATTTTAGAGCTTTTCAGAGCCGTCAGTCAGATGCCCATACCTACAAGTGGTGATTTGATAAAAAAAAGCACAAGTCAGTGTATCTCTTCCGCATCAGACATATTTCGACGCTCGCCTTCGCGTTAGCTTGGTATGCAACACTTGGTGAAGTTTCTTTAATTCTTGCAATCATATGCGTTAGTGAAATAGATCTAACAAAAATGCTACTTTTGTATGCGTTAGTGATATGTTAAGGAATTTCATGCATTTTTCCTTGAGATAAATGCATTTTTATCACTAAGAATCCTAATTGTTCCAATATTTAAGAGATAATAACTTGTATTTCTATAAGTTATCACACACTCAAATTTGAACAATGCTCGTCCTCGAGCATTCCTGAAATAATTCATTATCATACTCCCATCATCTTAACGCACTAGCTCTACCTCTCATCATGTCAACTTATAAGTGTTTTAAAATCGATTTCTGAAGAATACAGGTTTGTTCCTTCTCTTAAAGAAATATATATCTCATATCTTGTGCGACAAGCCCTTCTATCAACAACTTTTTGTTTTCTAGAACATTTTCATCTTTCAAAACTAGTACAGCCATTCTTCTCAAACTTACAACATGCAAATTGTTATTCTTTTAGGACTACCCATGCATTGATTTAGGTGACCTACCTTCATTTTGGCTTGCCTCCTTGGGTATTATGCGAGCATCTAACTACGAGCAAGTGTCTTTCATAACTAAACTCATATCTAAACATAAATGTGTTTCAGATGACCAAATTTTTCTTGGGCTTAGATAGTGGAGTCGGGATGCACTGGTCTTCGTTACTTAACTTCATTTTTGCTTTCCCCCACGGGTGTCATGCGAGCATCCAACTACGGTTAAGTGTCATTTCTAATCTTCTTTTATCAACTGGGGTTTCCCTCTTTTACGTTGACAGTGGAGTTTGCTTATTATGTCACTTTTATATATATATATATATATATATATATATATATTATATTTATTTTCTGACCTCCCCTCCCCTAAAATTTTGGAGATCAGAAAGATCCTCATGGTTGAAAGAGAATTATGAAAATATTTTAGAATTTCAAAAGGAGATTTGAGTTGAGGCTTGCACACGTTGGAAATGAAACATATGTTCTACTTCTAGAGAAATTTTGAACTTGAGATTTCTGATGCCTAACTTAAACTTGTAGGTTTTGTCATTAGTAATATCATCATCAAGAAAGGAATCCAGAAAGACAAATGCAAGGATTAAAAAATGAAATTTCATTAATGCAAGGAAGAATACGTTGAGATTCATCATTGATTAAACGCATACAAAGATTTAATCAACAAAAATTCAAGCTAACACCCCCAAAATTCTTTACGGTGCTGGTGTGTCATCCCTGCATTCAGGTGTAGGGTCTTCATCCATGAATTGTAAGGGGCTGACCAAGTGTGCCGACAAAGGGGTAATGCGAAAATTCCCATAAGGACCTGGTTGATATACTAAGTTGTGAAGTTAAACTGGTTCTGGCTTCTCTGCATCTGCTGACGCATGTAATCCCTTAATGCCACATTTTGGCATTATAGTGTTGCAAGATGAAGGTGAAGTGCCTCCATGGAGCGGTCAATGGTTTTATTTGGGCTTGGATGAATTCTTTAAGTTCATCCCTATTGGCTTGAACTCTTGGAAGGGTGGTTTGCATTGGTGGGAGTTGTTGGTTTTCTTGCCTTTCCCTAGCTGGGTCTTCTGTATGTTGGGTATTACTTGTACCCAATCCAATTGGTTCATAAACAGTGGAAGGAAGGATAAAGGAAGGTACTATTGGTGAGCTTGGAGGAGAAAAGCAAGGCTATGAGCTTCACCAACTTGATCCTTATGCGTTTCATCTTGAGGCATTGGATCAATTGGATCATCAACTGGTGAAAGCAAGGTTAAGGAAGGAAGAAGGAGGTTTAGGTCTAAGTAGGTCTCTTCATGGTCCAACACCAGCTCTACGTCTGATTCTTGCTCATTTATTGAAGCATCATTGTTGTGTCGTCATCAAACTCATCGACACGTCTCTTTTTTGTTGCGCGTTTGGAAGGTTGAGGTTTAGCCGCCTTGGTCTTGAAAGGCAAGGCAGGGCAGGTTGAGCGAGCCGTGGAGCAGATGCCTGATTGGCTTGATATCCATGAGACCTTCAACTTCTTCAAAGTCATCCCACAGAGGGATGCTTACTTGTTAACAAAGCGTGAAAATAAGCCACGAAAAGTACAGTTGGCCGTGTGGCTTCCCCTTGATAGCCTTGATTTGTTCTACTATTAATTTTCCAACATCAAGTGGGATGCACTGCATGATGTAGTAAATGGCCAAGGCATACTCCATCGATATCATTTTTTCATGCGTTGTAGGCATGATACAATTTTTTATCAGGTGCAACCAGAGGTTGCCGTCGGGGAGTAGGTTCCTGAAAGCCATCGTCATTACACCCATCCTTGAGATTTTCCATGTACTTCTAGGCTTGGCCACAGTTCGTAACGCATCCTCCAATTGATCTGGAGTTGGATTTTTGAGGATGCGATTTCCCTCTACGTCTGGATTGTTGACTGCATTGAACACTTCATTGATTATGCTGGAAAAGAAGTGCACTAAGGTGTTCTCTACCAATGCTTCATCTTTCTTTTCATCAAATTGACTTCTGCAGAAGGTAGCGAATGAGGCGAGGCCAAATCCTTGTAGGGCTTACATAGAGCTGATGCCAACCCATTGCGTTGGCTGTGTCCATGATGTACTCGGGCAATGGGCTGCGCTCTGGGAAGAACCCTTTCTCAATAAGTATATCACTGAATTGATGTTTCCTTCCTTTGACCTGTCGTGGTGACACAGCTACCACCTTCTTTCCTTTTTCTACCTTATATTTTCTCGTGTCATAGGCTAATGCCTTGGCTTCTTCCTCTAAATCTCTTTGAAGGGTCGTTTTCCTTTGCCCTTGACATGCAGGTCTATACTCTTCGAGCCTGCATTCCAACTCACTTGAGTCAGAGCTACTTGCTTGCGTTACACCCTTGGGACCGACTGCAACTTCATTTTCATTTTCTTCATCTTCCTCCATAAACAGTCTTCTTTTTCATTTTGTAATATTCTTTGATGGCCCATCATTCGCATTAATATTCTTTGATGGCCCATCATTCGCATCAACATATCGTTGATGGGATGCGTTAAGGCCGACTCCTCCTGCCCTTGTGTCCATTTCTTCTTCTTCCTGCCCTTGCGTCCATTTCTTCTTCTTCCATCTCTTCCTCTAGCATTATCACATAGCGATCTACCTCATCCATTGTTCTCTCTACTAGACTTAAGGTGTCAGTCATGCTTTTCTCTCCAACCATTTCTTCTTCGAATGCGTTAGTGTGGACTGGACACATCATCTGATCTATTTCTTCCATTTTCCTTTGGTCTAGGATGGCTAAGTTGGTCCGAAGACCTCTTGCTCATCTTTGCAAGCCAACTTTTGAGGTTTATTGAGTGTGGGGTTTGTTCCAATGTAGGACTATTAGAACTTGGTAGGTCGCTAGTAGGCGTTGGTGAGGTAAAGGGTGGGGTGGAGGTAGGTGTATGTGGCGATCCTGAAGAAACAAGAATAAACGAGGAGGACCAAATGGTTTGGATAGTTTGGGCCACGTCACTGGGGAAAATTGTGGCTAAAGGTTTGATGATAAGGGGTTCTATTAGACGCATGAAAAGCGATGGAGCTGTTTGAAGGTGCTCTAGAATTCGACCATGCATTGGGATAACGGGAGTGATGGATGGGATAGTTGGTGAAGGAGTAGGCTTTTTGTAAGGTTGTGCTACAACTGATTTTGCAGAGCCTTTAGACTCAGGCTACTGCGTTGGTTTTATTGGCATCGATGACTTGGGTTTGGTTGATGACACTGATGCTTGGGGTTTTGGTAGGGTTTTGGTAGAGATGAAGTCCTACTTGGTGGTTTTCATCGAAGTTCGTGATGTGGTGGGTTTGGGTTGGGGTGGTTTCCAAGAAGCAGAAGATGGATCGTCATGCTACTTTGCTATAATGGAAGGTCTCGAGATGGGGTAGGGGAGGATTCTGGCGATAAGGAAATGGAAAAAGAGAAAGATCTTATCGGTGAGTCTTTTTCGAAGCTCATGGATAGGTTCTGGCTATCTTAGGCGTCTAACATTGTGATTTGCACTAAAAGAGCTTAAACGGACAGCGAAGAGCTTGATCGGCTGGAAGATTAAGAGCACAGAGAGAAGAAGAGAAAAGTGGAAGAAGGGCTCAGGCGTTTTTTATAACTCAGCATAGAAGAGAGAGAGAAGAGGATAAAGCTGATAGGTGTCAGCTGAGGGCAACATTTTTTCTGTTCATTTAATGCAAATGGGAAGAGACACATCTTGGGCCACCCAAACACTTGATTGGTTCGTCTCCCCAAAGAATCTCCCTTCATTTTCCAACGCATGGGCATGTGTTCTAGTTCTAACATCACTACCCAAGCGCCATTTCCTAAATTTTGAACTTTCACAAAGTTAGTTTTCTAACAAGCATTAAAAAACATGCAGGATAAATAATCAATCGCATGAAAAAAGAAAAAAAATACAAACAAGAACCAAAGCAAAGATCAAAACAAACACATGATATAAGAAAAACAAAACAGTAAAGCAATAGAGAATAAGCGACCCTGGAACTTCAATTCGAGCCTTCGATGGCTTCGCGTAGCTCGACAGGTGATTTCTGGCATTCCAAGTTTCCTTTAAAGTAGTATCTGCTGCCCATTCACTTTGAATGCATTTGTACCATCCTCTTGCATAAGTTCCACAACTTCATGAGGAAATATTTCCTTAGTGATGAATGGTCCTGACCATCTGGATTTCAACTTTTATGGAAATAGTCGCAAACGCTAGTTAAACAGTAGAACGTTTTGACCAATAAAGAAATCTTTCTCACTAAGGCTTTGGTCATGCAACCGCTTGGTCTTCTTTTTGTAGATTTTCGCGTTCTCATTAGTGTTGAGCCGTCACTCATCAAGTTCATTGAGTTGTAGCTTACGGTTTTCTCCCGCAACTTCCAAGTTCAGGTTTAGCTTCTTTACTACCCACAACGCCTTATGCTCCAATTCCAAAGGTAAATGACAGGCTTTTCAAAATACCAAAGAGTAAAGAGACAATACCTATAGGTGTCTTGTAAGCAGTCCTATATGCCCAAAGAGATTCATCAAGCTTTTATGCCCAATCTTTCCTAGATACATTGATAACTTTTTCCATTATCGACTTGATTTCTTTGTTGGATATTTTAGCTTGCCCATTGGTTTGTGGATGGTATGCGGTAGCTATCTTGTGCCTAATGATAGCTCTAAAAAAGTGCTATTATTTCTAGCTTAATTTGGGCTCGTTGTTGAATTTTATGTGTTTATTTTCCTATTTTTAGGTTTCGAGCAATCAAGTGGTAGGACTAGTGATTTGGAGCAGATTGGGTTTAATTTGGAGCAAATTGGAGTTGATTTGAGCATCTAGATTTTAAAGGAGTCAAAAAGACCAAAATGCCTCTATTTCAACATCGCAACACTCACCTTATATGAAGCTCTGAGGCTCGCCCGATGCTAAAAGGAAGTAGCCAGATGCGCAGGGGAGCGTTGCAACGCTACTCCCAGCATTACAATGCTTCGAGTTAGCAGCAACGCCAGCGTTGCGACGTTTCCCTGAATCTAGTGGCTTTATTTACCAAGCATTGCAATGCTGTGAAGATTACTGATAAAAAAAAATTTATATATTATCTTATATCTTATATTTATCACCAAAAACTTGTAATGATTTAAAATGAATGAATGGATGGTTGATGCTCTACGCGCTCAAGTTGCTTTGCGATAATGATAATGCGATACTACGTTCTAAATGTATGCAGTGACAATGATATGCATTCGTAGTATGCGTTCGTGTAGTGTGTATCACAACTTTTCTTACGTTGGAACCAAGTATAATTCCAACGCAAGTTTCTTAGAGTGATCTGAGGTCGAATACGGGAATTGTGAGAATTAATGCGATACTATTGAGGTATATGCGACCGGTTAACACAAAGAATAATGAATTGGGTTTGCAGAAACGTAAAATGTGGTAAAGAATAAATTGCGCTAAAGAATAAAATGCGATGGTAAATAAATTGCGGTGATAAATAAATGAATAAACAAATAATATAACAGTGAGGACTGGCTATGAAGATGTGCAAAAGTGTCTGGTGAATGCGGTGGCAAGTCTTGTGAAATGAATTAGAAAGAGAATGGGTTAAGAGAAAGAACATCGTAAGTACGTCAATCTCATTGAGGACGCAACTAAGGTTCCACTTTTCGTTGGCTTACACCTTTCAGTGATCGGCCGCGTTCCCATATGTCTATGGTGAAATAGGGGTGATAAACGCAAGGTTGTTTTCATCTATGGAAATACTTCTCGCTTTAGCTAACACATTCTTCCAACCTTCTTTCGAGAGGCGGAATAACATCTTCACTTCTGCTCTCACAAGTGAAGATGCCGTCGAGCATGTTTTAGCTAAACTCAGCCGATTTCCTTAACAAGGATTAACTCACTCGCTTAATCCTCCCCCTTTACTCAGGGGATTAGTTACACATGATGAAGAAAATGGATGATGAATGTATGGAGAAGAACAAAGTGATGACAATGATTACGATATAATATTAAAATCTAAAGATAAGCGTTTGTTACAGATAATGAATGAAGGATTAAAGATTAACACAGTAGATGAATAGAAATAAGAACAAATACGAAAAGAGTATATGTCTTGACATAGATCCCGATCGGAGATGATGTACTTGGCGGCGTGTGGAAGAAATGGAGTGGAAAACTTCCCTTTCAAGCTTGATTTCCATGTAGAAATGACCTCTTTCATAGAGCTTCTTCTTCGAGAATAGAAATGATTGCTTGCTCCAAAGACTTACCTCTCGATCTTGTCTTGTCTTTTTCCTGGATTTTCTCTAAATTGTCTCTTCATACTAGCTTCCTTTCTTCGAATTCGATGAAGCTATTTATAGACCTTGGCTTCTTCTGTATTAGTGGTCCCACTCTGCGAATCTGATAATTCTTGCCATGGCATAGTGGAAATGTCCGCTCTGCTCCACGATCAATTTGTCAGAATCGTACAACAGAAAATTTGTACAATGTCAGAAATCCTTGTGAATGCATTGCTCTTCACATCTTCGATGATCGCCGCATGCGATGGAAATGCATTGATCATTTGAGTCCATGATTGATCGTCGCATGCGCTGCAATTGCGTTGTTCTTTCTTTGTTCTTGAATGATTGCCGCATGTTGTGATAATTCGTTGTTCTTTTTGTCCTTGAGCGATTGTCGCATCCAGTGACCCGTTTCCTGCAAAGTAAAGACTTGGACATTCCATTTTTACCATCGCAATGGGGTTAGCAGGTGTGCTCATGACACTTTACAATTTTCGTATTTCTAACCCAATTTCTATACTGTCGATGCAACTTTTCCTTCTTTTTGCCACATAATATAAATAAAAACGGTATAAATAACTTGTATTTCTACAAGTTATCACACCCTCAAATCTAATATATGCTTGTCCTCAAGCATATCCTCGACTAAGGCAATTCAGCTCAACTCCTATCCTAAATTTGCGTCGATCGGCTACTCCAAATGCTCCACCTCTACATAATTTCTCAACCTACAAGTTCCTTCTATCCTTTGACATTTCTTCTACATGCTCTACTTTATTCTTATCTAAGACAAACATCTGCCCAAAGTTCCTTTCTAGTTTTGAGAAGAATATTTTACCTCTTCTTGCGAACACAACGAAGTGCGTCTTTTATGCGGTGGCCTGGTTTGTGTCATCCTATAGAGAATGTTGATCATGGTTAGTGAGAACGGGCAGAAATACGTTATCATAGTGCTAAATTCTTAAACAATGTTGGATTGCGTTGATGAAATATGTTAATTTGCATCAATTAAGCATCGATTTCATAATATTGCGGTCGTATGCGTTTAACGTATTAGAATAGTTGATTTTTGTATTTTTGTGCAAAATATGTGTTAACGCAATGCAAGAATTGCGATCATAGAAAATCACTGGTCGAGCGCAAATTCACCACAAGGCTTTGCGATGATTGTGTTCGCAAACACTCGTCCGAGAAGAATCACCGCAACTTGGTCAGGGCAATATGGTAGGCGCATCTGGGTGAAGGGCTAATCAATCGCGATGGAACAGAAAGCTGATGACAGTCGAATTCGAATTAAGTTGACAGCCGATAACAGTCACAAAGTACATTCATCTTTTCGGTGACAATTATTCAGTGCATCAGTCAAGAATTAAAGCCGTCTCATCTATACAACCATGAGAGAGAAGCCGCCTTTCACCATGGATGCTCTATAAATACCAAGGACATTCTTCAGAGAAGGGGTTGACGAGTTGATCCATTCACCATTCTTTAGTTCATACATCTTTGTTCTTAGTTTTCTTTCATTTTAAGGTGGAAGCGAGGAAAGAGGTTATGCCGGCAAATCGTTTCGGTAAGCTTGGGAGAGCACCTGAAGCTTCAAGGGCAGAGAGAGGGCCGATGCCTACGGGAGCAGGAACATCTTTAGAACCGAATAAAGATTTTAGTGTAAAAGCCTCGGTCAGCAAGGAATTGCTACCAGGCTCTCTACCTTTAACTTTCATTGTCATTTTGTACTCAACTCATTTATAAAAATGGAATTTTCTTCTCTATATCTGTTCACTCTCTATTATTCACGCATCAGTAGCTAAATCAGTTGATTGGGTTGAAAAGCATTTAGCTAGCACAGCTAGGGAATCTTCATTCTTTGCGATTATCTTGTATTATGTATGCTTCATTCGTCCATTAGAGATACTCGGGAGGGTAGTCTAAGGATAGGATCTAGACTTGGGAAGGTCACGTTAGAATCTAGGCTCGGGAGAGTCAGATTAGAACACATAATACAAGAGATAGGATCTGGAATGAGCACTATTTGTTATTAACGCATCGCATGCATACTAGAGATAGGATATGATTGTATGTGGTCATCTTGCTTTCATGCATTTTGCATCATCACATAGGACAAGAGTAGAGACTTAGGAATAAGCTCTATGGACACTTTTGCATTCAACACATGCGTCCTAGACTTAGGAGCATCGCATCTACATTGGAAAATGACTTGCTATGTATGGTTGTAACATGAACGCATAGTCTAACGCATTCCCAAGTAACGCTACCTAAAGATCTTCTCAACCCGTTCACTGCATACTCATTGCATCTATCACACAACTGCCTTTTTTAAATCTGCCGCATTTGTTTATTTTCTCATTAACGCAATCAACAACAAACCAACAATTTATTTACTCGGTTATCGCAAGGTTTTCATAAAAATTACCAATGCAATCTGTTTTCACAAGTCCCTGTGTTCGACCTTGGACTTACCAGAAAACTCAGAGGAATTTATACTTGGATTCCGTAGGGGAAACTTGAGTGCATAACGCAATTTCATCAACACATATCACCCACATTTCCATTTCATAAAACATCAGTTACACCCTTCGTTTTGGCTTGCTCCCATAGGTGACATGCGAGCATCCAACTTCGGTTGTGTACCAATCTCAACTTCAACTCTTGATCCTTAGCCAATTTTTACTTTTGCTGGTCAGAGGAGTTGTCTCTTTTATCCTTATTTTCTCTTTTTTTTTTATTGCGTCGATCTTGGTAACCTACCTTCGTTTTGGCTTGCTCCCACGGGTGTCATGCGAACATCCAACTATGAGCAGGTGCCTTTCATGACTTAACTCTTATCAGGTTGGGATTTTCCCTTGCACTAACAGCGAATTTTTTTTTTTTTTTTTTGAGAAAATGATGATGAATGCATTTGCCTAATATGACCGCATCCGCTTGATCGCATCTGCTCAGACCTTCCCCACCCATGATGAAATCTGGGCCTTGTTTGTATAAAAACGGTTATCCCAAGAATAGAATTTGCTGTCATGTGCAAGCCATTTCTTTTGTTGGGCATTGAAGTCTTCAGGGAACTATTTTATGTTTAAGCAATTGATTATGTCTAGGTACCATGTTCCTTCTCCTCAAATATAAGTATGTATTTGTCAGGGAATGCACCTCGAATCTCAGCTTGTCCCAGTTGTGTCTCTTTGTTCCAATCTTGACAGGTGATTGGCCACATAGTTCTCAGTACCTTTTCTATTTTTAATTTCTACATCAAACTCTTGTAGCAACAGCACCCAACAAATCAATCTGAGCTTTGCGTCCTTCTTGCCCATCAAGAACTTAATAGCGGAGTGACCTGTGTAGATTATGATGGGAATGATTCCCTAAACTCTCGTGTCCTGTAGTATGTAAACACAGTTTTGTACGAACACTTATGATGTATAATATGTGATATTTTCTTCACTGCTTGTCTTTGAACATTGGATGTTTTATTTGCTTTATCACAAACCAATAAGCTAAAATCCCTGGTTGTCATTATGTAACTTAAGCATGTATGTGGAAACATACAAGTAGATCATGTCTTAAGTGAGAACCAAAATGGTCTATCGTATATGGATATAGGAGGGAAACCTTATCCTGGTAACCCTACAGATGTAGCTCGATTTGTAGAATAGTTACAAGTGTTGTGACTTGCTACAGATGGTCTGATCCTGATCATTCATGTGGGGACATGCGAGCGGGGGCGTCCTATACAAAGAGTTTGTATAAGACCTGACCACAAAGTATTAACATTTCGTTATATAACATCGTTCATGACAGAGACTTCATTTCACTAGGATGACCATAGGTACATGACCTCAATCCTAAGTGAGTTGGGAACTTCTGTCTTTGAGGGCGGTCCTTTGATTTGCATGGGTGCGAGTGGCCAAGTCGCCGACTCAAACCTACCACTTTGGGGATTCATTTGATTTGGGAGCTGGGAACTCAGCTACACAAGATGGAATTCACTTTTTCCCCGAAGCAGAAGTAAGTAGATAGATTTCTCCCTTAAAGAATGATTCCGGGGCTTGAACGATGTGATGCCACATACCTTTTCATGGACCAAGAGGTGTCCACACATAGTAGGACTATGTTATATTGTTCATTAGAGGGATCAGTGGTACTTAAGCAGTTAGATGTAACTACAGGAGCAAAAAAACAAATTGTCCCAGTATACTTACGAGCATCTGTGAATGGTTATCGTACTGTTGATTGGTTATATCCGATGGACACATAAATATATTTGTGGTAAGAAGAGTTCAGCTATCGTTTAGTGGAATGCCTGGCAGTTAATGGATGGCAGATCTCGTGGCTAAAGAGTTTAGTCAGCTATTTACGTATCGTTGGAGCTTTAAGCCATAAAGGTTCTCTTGGTAACTCAATGGATTCAAGTTGAGAATCAGTTTTTGGGTCAGTTTGAAATGTTCAAATTGACAAGAGGGAGTTCGATTATAAATGATATGATTGACTTTATGTACGAGGCACATTAAATGAAGGAAGATGGATATAAATATGATATATATCTAGTGGGGGAGAAAACACTATGGTTTATATGTAATATTAAACTATAGGTTAATGAATATAATATGATTATATTTATTTTTTTAAATTTGGACAATTATAGGATAATTATGCCCGGTATTTTCTCCGTAACCGTGTGTTAGTGGGAAGTTTCAACCTGTTTTCATAACTGAAGAATAAAATGAAAATCGTTTTCATTTTGCAAAAGATCACGTAATTCGCTCATGCATGGTGTATAATGCCTATCGCTAAGCTAACCGAGAGATTATACAATAGCTCGAAGTTACTACATGATTGTATACAAGTGCGCATCTTTCTAAACGATCGCCTAAGTTTTACTAAATGATCATCTAGCGTCAAGCGTTTACTAAACGATCGTCTATACGATCGCAACCTTTTTCCTACACAATCGTATACCTTCTTCTAAACGATCAAGCATTTTTTATATGATAGACTCTACCCTTCTCCCACTTGCTTGGTCGTTGTATATGATCTTTATATCCTCCTCCCCTCTACCAAATCCCAAAAGATCCCACTCTTTGCATTCTCACACCGAGACCAGGGTTCCAAGTGGTGGTGTCATCCTCATTCTTCTGTTCGTGTGGAGGCCGTTCATGAGTAGACGACCGATGGTGTTGAAGGATGATTGCTTGGACATTCCAGAAAATCTAGAGAAGTAGTCCTTGTTTAAAAGAATGAGTTTTGCTAAAGAATGAGTCTTCAACTGGTATGTATTCATTCTCTTATTGTTTATTTGGAAAAAGCATGCCAGTAATTTGTAGTATAATGCATATATGTTCTATTAGAATGTAAATGCGGTAATTCTATCATAATGTATTTGGAACGATCCGCTTCCGCTCAGAGGTACTCTTGTATAAGAGTTCCTTCAGATTGTTGATGACGCACCAACTAGATGAGCTCTGAATTTTTCAATGGAGAACACTACCGCTAACATTTCTTTTTTCGTAGTGGTGTAATGTTCATGGGACTCATTCAATGTCTTCGACGCGTAAGAAATGAGGTGTATTAAGTTTCCCTTTTTCTGACCCAACATGGCTCTAACTGCTACATCACTTGCTCACACATTAGAATGAAAAGTTGCGTCCAGTCTCGGGCTATTAATATCGAAGCAGCAGTTAACACATACCTCAAAGTCTCGAATGCGTTGGGCCAATCTTCATCAAATATGTAGGGTCTGTTTAACTCTAACAATGCGCTTAGTCATCGCGCGATTTGGGAAAATCACAAACCTTCGATAAAAGCCTGCATGTTTTAACAAACTCCTTAAAGCTTTAACATTGGCAGGCGGAGGCAGTTTGGCTATGACATTAATTTTTGCTTCGTCCACTTCCAATCCCGCTTTGGACACCTTGTGTCCTAGAACAACACCTTCAATCACAATAAAGTGTCAATTTTCCCAGTTCAGCACCAAGTTTGTTTCCTCACATCGAGCGGAGATAACCTCTAAATTGTTTAAGCAGGTTTGATAGGAGTCCCCAAAACTGAGAAGTCATCCATAAATATTTTAACAAATTGCTCAAGGAAGTTAGAGAAAATTTCCACCATGCACCTTTGAAAAGTTCCTAGTGCGTTGCATAGCCCGAAGGGCATGCGTCGGAATGCAAATGTCCCAAAGGGGCATGTGAAAGTTGTTTTATCCGAGTCTTCTGAAGCAAGAAGAATCTGGTTGTATCCTAAGTATCCATCTAGGAAACAATAAAGTTCTTTGTCAGTCAGTCGATCGAGCATTTGGTCAATAAAAGGAAGGGGAAAGTGGTCTATCTTGGTCGCTGCATTGAGTTTTCTATAGTCTATACATATGTGCCATCCTGTGACAGTTCTGGATGGAATGATTTTATTGTTGCTATTGACTATTACAGTGGTGCCTCCCTTTTTGGGGATGCATTGTATTAGGCTCACCTAGCTATGGTCAGAAATGGCGTAAATTACCCATACGTCAAGCCACTTTTTAATTTCTTTCTTTACCACTTCTTTCATAACAGGATTTAGCCTGCGTTGAGGCTCGATTGATCCGGTTTTCCCTTCTTCCAATCGAATCTTGTGCATACAATATGAAGGGTTGATTCCTCAAATGTCAGCCATTGTCCAACCAATTGCATGTGTATGCTTCTTTAATATCTGCAAAAAAGAGAGCTTGTTAGGCTGAGAAAGATTAGTTGTAATAATAACAGGCAAAGTATTATTAGGTTCAAGAAAATCGTATTTTAAATGGTTAGAGAGATTTTTTAAATCGAGCGTTGGTGGCTCATCTAGGGAAGGACGCACTGGTTTCGTCTACCGCTCATCCAGACTTAGCAGCTCAAATCTTCTTATAGTTTCACCCAACGTGTAGACCTCACAAACTTGGTCCATTTCTTCTTTAGGCAGTATAGTTGAGTCGATACGTTGACATTACTTTGCATCATCTAGGAATTTTAATGCGTTCAACACATTGAATTTAACTTCCTGATTGTCTACACACATGGTCAATTCCCCCTCGTGCAGGTCTATCAAAACTTTTTCGATAGCAAGAAATGGGTGTCCGAAGATTATTGGAACATCCTGATCAGCCTCATAGTCTAAGATGATGAAGTCCATCGAAAATATAAATTTGTCAACCTTTACCAAGACATCTTCGAAATTTCCTTCAGGGTATGTGATAGACCTGTCAGCAAGTTGAAGCATTACAAAAATAGGTTGAGCTTTACCAATTCCAAGTTTCTTGAAGATTGAGAGGGGCATTAGGTTAATACTTGCTCCAAGATCACACAACGAATTCCCTACATCTATTCTTCCAATTGAACAAGGAATGGTAAAACTGCCAGCATCCTTCTGCTTTTTAGGAATGTTGTTGTTAATCAACGCAATACACTCCTTTGTTAGTGCTACTGCTCCCAATTCACTGATTTTTCTTTTCTTCGTTAAGACATCCTTCAGGAACTTTACGTAGCTTGGCATCTGTTCTAGTACTTTTATGAGGGGAATGTTGATATGTGAAACTTGTAGAAATACAAGTTATTCTGCCTGTTTTATCTTATACAATTAGGAAAAAGCTTTGAAAATGCGACGATTTGCTAAGAAAATTCATAAAAATAATTGCAACATGTGATCGCACACTCTCAACGCCTCATTTGTCTATTTTAAAGCTAAATCATTTTGTTTAAGTGTAGAATGTCTGCTGACATAATCAAATGAGAAATCTCAACGCTTACTCATGATTGCATAACTAAACAAGTTGGTCACTCTAGTCGGTGAGACATGGCGCAACACTTGGTGGTGGAGGTCAAATCAAAGATTGAGTTGGTGGTTGATAAGAAAGCTTCGTTGTAGAGCCAATGAACTTCTGACGCGCAGCAGGTGGCGTATCAGGGTATGGAATTTAATGCACCTTATCAACACAATCATAAGCAAGAGAAGAAAAGCTATCCTCATCGTCTATAAATAGCCATGAAATCACCATGCAAAAGAGGAAAAAACTTGCTAAGAAAAGAATTAATCATACAAAATTTTTCAAATGAGCCCTTTCTCTTACATCCATTCAAAAACATTAGTGAGAGCTTCGGTTTCCTATGGGAGTAAAAGAGAAACTCCATCTTTCAATACATATAGTGAATAATTCATTGAGGAAGCCGAGAGAAACAAGAAATTTTTGGGAATGTCCTAAACTCGCAATTCATAAATATTGTTAACATATTCTATTTATCAATAAAAGTATTATTGAGTATTTTTTTTCAATAAATTGTTATTGGTATTGCATTCTATCATAAAAATCCAATAAATGAATCCACGACTATAATATGAATACTTTAACTTTATGTGGCAACATAAAAGAGGATCTAGTTTTAGTATATAGCCAAAATGGTCTATAAGTATATGGATGAGATTGGGTACCTCATCCTGGTGACACGATTGGATGTGGCCTATTTTGTACATTGATACAAATGATGTGAGTGGGGACATCTTATACAATGAGTTTGCATAAGACCGGACTTTGAAATAGTCACTTTTGTCTATAACGACCGTTTACTGTAAAAATTGACTATTTCAAATTTAAACCTTGTTAGACATGGTTCGTTTGATGATGAGTTATGCTCAGTTACCTCATTCGTTTTGGGGATATGCTATACAGAATGTCGAATATATTCTGAACATGGTTCCCACAAAAAGTGTTTTAGAAACATCGTATGAGTTATAGAGAGGATATAAAGGTAGTTTATGGCACTTCTGAATCTGGGGATGCTCGACACACGTGTTGGTGCAAAACCCTAAGAAATTGGAACAACGTTCAAAATTATGCATATTTGTACGATACACTAAAGAAACAAAAGGTGAATTGTTCTATGATCCCCAAAAAGATAAAATATTTATATCGACAAATGCTAATTCTTAGAAGATCATATTAGAAATCATCAACCTCACAATAAACTAGTATTGAATGAAATGACCAAAGATATTATAGATAAATCTACAAAAGTTGTTAATCAAGTTGGTCCATCAACAACAGTTGTTGTCCCATCACATCCTTCCCAAGAGTTAAAAATGCCTCAACGTAGTGGGAGGGTTTTTCATCAGCCTGAATGCTACATGGGTTTAACAGAAACTCAGGACATCATATCTGATGATGGCCTAGAGGATCCATTAACCTTTAAACAGGTAATGGATGATGTTGATAAGGAACAATGGATAAAAGCCATGGACATGGAAATGGAGTCAATGTACTTCAATTCTATCTGGGAATTTGTAGATAAACCACATGGGGTTAAACCTATAGATTGTAAATGATCTACAAGAGAAAGCGAGACCAAGCTGGCAAGGTGCAAACCTATAAAGCCAGACTTGTGGCAAAAGGTTTTACCCAAAGGGAGGGGGTTGACTATGAAGAAATCTTCTCTCCTTTTGCCATGATAAAATCAATTAGAATACTTTTATCCATTGCCACATATTATGACTATAAAATATGGCAAAATGGATGTCAAGACAGCTTTCTTGAACGACCATCTTGACAAAAGTATTTTCATGTCTCAACCAGAAAGGTTCATTGAACAAGGTCAAAAACAAAAGGTTTATAAGCTTAAAATATCCATTTATAGGTTAAAACAAGCTTCTAGATGCTGGAATATAAGATTTGACATTGCAATCAAGTCTTATGGCTTTGAACAGAATGTTGATGAACGTTATGTATACAAGAAAATAGTAGTCAACAAAACTGTAGCTTTTTTGGTCCTTTATGTTGATGATATCTTGCTCATTGGGAATGAGACAAGTTTCCTTGCTGACGTAAAGAGATGGTTAGCATCACAATTCCAAATGAAAGATTTGGGAAATGCTCAATATATTCTTGGGATCCAAATTTTTCGGAATTGCAAGAACAGAACCCTAGCACTATCTCAAGCATTTTATATTGACAAGATGTTATCAAGGTATAATATGAAAAATTCCAAAAAGGGGTATATTACCTTTTAAACAAGGAATTCATTTGTCAAAGGAACAGTGTCCTAAGACGCCTCAAGAAGTTGAGAAAATGAAAAGAATTTCATATGCTTCAGCAGTTGGGAGTCTGATGTACGTTATGTTGTGTACACGTCCTGGCATATGCTTTGTAGTAGGAATCATCAGCAGGTTCCAATCTAACCCTAGACACATTCATTAGACTGCTGTCAAGAACATCCTCAAGTATTTTCGGAGAACGAGGGATTATATGCTTATGTATGGGACTAAGGATTTGGTCCTTACGGGATACACTGATTCTGATTTTCAAACTGATGTAGATTCTAGGAAATTTACTTCATGATCAGTTTTCACTCTTAACAGGGGAGCTATAGTGTGGAAAAGCATCAAACAAAGTTGTATAGCTGATGGAAGCAAAATATGTAGCTATATGCGAAGCAGAATATGTAGTTGCATGTGAAGCAGTATGGCTATGCAAGTTCCTGTCAGATTTGGAAGTAGTTCCAAATATGCATATGCCCATTACCCTATATTGCGATAACAGTGGTGGAATTGCCAATTTTAAGGAACCAAGAAGTCAAAAGCGTGAAAAACATATCAAAAGAAAGTACCATCTTATTAGAGAGATAGTACGCCGACGAGACATGATAGTCACAAAGTTAGCCTCAGAAGACAACCTTGCTGATCCTTTTACGAAAGCCCTCTCGACTAAAGTATTTGAGGGCCACCTGGTCGAACTAGAACTATGGGCATCATAATCTAGGGCAAGTGGGAGAATGACAGGGTATTTTGGATGCCCTAGTTTATTGTATTTTCTCTCTATTTTTCTCAACATTGTAAACATTATATATTTGTGTATTTGTATCTCATTGGAGTATTAGTCCAAGTGGAAGATTATTGGGAATGTCATAAGGTTCCTCTACTAGCTCGTAAAATTATATCTTGGATTACTGAGTTGAGCGGATTTGAAATATTCAAATTCGAAATTAAGGTTTTGAATTTGAAGTGTTCAAATTAAATTAGGATTTTAATTAATTGTATTTGATGCAATTAAAACATTTAATTTTGTGAAAAATCAACAAAAGTGGAGAGTTTAAAAATATTTAAATGTTGAATTAAATATTAATAACATGAATAGGTTTTATGTCTAATTAGATGATTGATTAATTTAATATTTGATGATAAATTATCATTTAATTAATTAATTTAATTAGTTTAATTAATTATTTAAATAAATAAAACATTGTTTCATTTATTGAAATTCAAATTTAGATTTGAATTTACAATGTATATATATATATATATATATAATTTCACTAGAAATTAAATGGAATTTTTTAAAAAAAATTTGGAAAATTGGAGAAATGAAAATTCCACTCCAAGTTTTTCCTTCATTTGGAGTAGCTTCACCCAAATCAGCCATATTTTCCACTTGCTTAGTGCTAACTGAAGTGTCAATTAGCAACTAAGTAAGTATTTACATGAATAGAGTTGATAAATAAGTTGAACTTCAGCTCTAATTAATTCATGTTGCTGGCAAAAAGCTGAAACCCTCTTTCCATTTCTCAAACTCTCTCCAACCCTTCACATAATTGACTCCAATTCTGAGTTCCACTTCTCAAATCCAAGTTAGAGGATGTAGAGAAGCTCTTTGTGGTGGTTCACTGAAGTTTTGGATTCAAATTCACGGAAAGAAGCAAGCATCAAAGGTGATTATATTCTTAAAACCTACTTTAGCATAAAACTATTTTTTACATGCTTTTAGAACTCAAATTAAATGTAATTAGAGTGCTTTTTTATTCAAATTTCTTCTACTACATGTTAGTTTACTCTATCAGAAATTATGCACCACGACTTGACTCCCTTTCCCTATTCTCTATCTTAAGGTGTATTTGTATTGTTTAAGCATTGAAAAGACTCATTTCTTTAATATGAATACATATTCATTTCAACTCTCATTCGTACTCTCTTTATTCATTATGAGCAGCTAAATCCTTCATGGGTTGAGAAGCATCTAGTTAACATGAACTAAGTAATATTTAAATCATGCAATTTACTTGTTTTATGTATGCCAGATGAAATACTTGGATAACTCGGAAGATTACCCTATGTAGATTAAATCTCAGTTTGAGAAAATTAGAGATTTAGAACTCATAAAACAAGAAGAGAGGTTCCTTAGAAACAAGTAACATTTTTTGCATTATACACTCATTGCATGCATCCTAGAGATTGGATAATGTGGCTATGTACACTAAGAAGTGTAAGTTCTAATCATGAGTGCATCACGTGAATGCATGAATTATATATTCACTTAGGAATTGTTAGCGAATATTCTTCTCAACCCTGTTATCACATATCTACATTTCACAACCATCGCATTTATTGTTTCACTCAAAGTACCCCCTCCCCTTCTCCCCACCCCCCCCCCCCTCCTGCCATCGCATATAACTTAGTTTTAAGTAATATAAAAAATCAATCTGATTTGTAATCAATTGCATCAAGATCAAAGCTTTAGACTTTATTGCATACTTGTAAAGCAATCCCTGAGTTCAACTTTGGACTCACCAGGACTCTAGTTGAGCTTGCACTTGGGTTCAATTAGATAAAACAGTGCATTATAGCCTCATAATTATTATTCATTTCATCAAGTTTTTGGCACTGTTACCGGGGATTGCGGTAACTAAGTGTGCTAAGACTACTGTTTTTTATTTTGGTAGACCTCGATTATTGGAGTATTGCACCTTGACTGCGAGAAAGGTGCAAACGTTCTATGAGTGAAGGGACCACGCTTGAGCTTATATATGACCCATAAATTGAAAGAAATTTTCGCAGAAAGTAGAGAGAAAACCAAAGAAAATGATAGAATAGAGCTTGAAGGATGGCAGAACAGAAAAATCATCCGAAAGTGCCACGAGCAGTGATCAACAATGAAGATGATGCACTTGCCAACCCGTTTCTATTGGCAAACAATTACAATAGACCTATTAGGATTATGCATCACCTAACTTGTATTATTTCTCACCAAGAATCATGCAACTAGCCTTGAATGGGACTAGATTCGAAATGAAGGTTGTAATGCTTCAAATGATTCAAACAGCTGGTCAGTTTGGAGGAAGGCACGGAGAGGATCCCCAGGCCCATCTAAGAAGTTTTATTGAAATCTGCAACACACTTGTATTCCCTAACATCACCCTAAAGGAAGTAGAACCTCATTCTTTAGAGGTATGCCCACGCAATCCACAATCCGTCTACTTCATCAAGAATAACCCTTATTCCAACATCTACAATCTCGATTGGCGAAATCATCCTAACTTTTCATGGGGTGGTAATTAACAACAGCAAGCTAATTCGCACAACGCCCAAAGAAATGGACCGCCTGTGTTGTTACACCCCCTCCCAAGCCTACCTTTAGAACCCAAAAAGAGGCGTGAGGATAGCAGATATCACCCTTTTTGTGATACCTACTGCCCATCTGAACCTTTTTTACTCATTAACCTTTAAGCCAAGGATATAAACAACTGTTTGGCTAAACTCATTTTATCACAAATAGTATAATGCTTACATAACTCCCAGACTTAACTACAAAGTTTACAACAACAACTTAGAACCAGAAGTGTCACTGTGACATGGCATACCTTGACCTTAGTAGCACCTTAGAACTTCTCATCTTTCGCTACCTGGGAAGAAAAACATAAAAGAAAAGAATGAGCTTCAAGAAGCTCAGTGAGTGGTAACAACATAACAAGTCTCTTTCAACTTATAGCAAATAAAAACATATCACATTACAAGGTCAACATCAAAACCTTAACCTCAAATGAGTCTGTTCTCAACCCTACCTACACACACGGTAGATAGTTAAACTGATACTACTCATAAATGCATACTCTCATGTGTTCCCTATATGCACATAGATCCCCGCTTTGTTGGGTTTTATATCCTAAAACTCACAGCTTGTAAAAGATAAACATATTCTATAGTCAATAAACTTGTTATTGATTCTCTAAATTACATACGTAAAAGTTTAAATCCAATAAACTAAGATCCACGACTATTATTTGAATACTTGAACTTTATGTAGAGACATAGAGATGGATCAAGTTCGAGTAAATAGCTAAAATGATATATAGTACATGAGTAAGTTTGGGTACCTTATTCTGGTAACACTATTGGATGCGGCCTACTCTGTAGCTGTCACAAGTTGTTGTAAAAATATTACAAACGAAGTGATCCATATTCGTTCATGTATTGACATGAGGAGTGGAGGCGTCCTATGCAATGAGTTTGCATAAGATTGAACTAAGAAATAAGTCACTCTTACTTTATAACATTGTTTACTATATAAGACTGACTATTTCACTTAGATGACCTAGGTAACTCAATCTTAATCCTGAGCTAACTATGAAGTCCTGTATATTTGGAATTATCCTTAGATTTGCATAGGAGAGGGTTGGCTCAATAGCGCCAACTCAATAAGCCTCCCATTTCATGGGTAAGACTAGGTAGATAACTGGGCACATAGGGTGCAAGACGGAATTCACGTCTACCCGATTTAAGGATAGGAGAAAGGTTATTCTCTTAAGTACTAAATCTAGATATTGAACAAGGGGCCCCATCCTCTCACTAGGCTGAAAGGGATCTGGTTTAGTGACTGGATCACAAACCAATTGTTCATTAGAGGATCAGTAGGAACTTAAGGAATAAGACGTAATCTCGGGGGTAAAAATAAACACTTGATCCAGCTGTTATTACGAACAACCTATGAAGGGTAGACTTACTAATTATGGTTAAACCATGTGGACATAATATATCTACAATGACGGGAGTGCAGCTATGGGCTTTAGTAGAGTGACCCATTAGCTAATGAATGGGGATTAATAAAGTGCAAAGAGTTTAGCCAATTAATCTCGAATCGTTGGAGCCCATGATCTATAGGTCCATGAATTCCCCTTACTAACTCGTAAATGGATTAGTTTTAGAGTAACGTGATAAGTTAATTTGAAACGTTCAAATTAGAATAAACAGAATTGGAGAATTAATTAAATATTTAAATATGATTTAAATATTAAATTCATGAATAGAGATTCATGAAGGTGGAACTTGTGTAAAATTAATTTAATATTAAATTAATTATAATTAATTAAATTGTTTAATTAATTATTTAATCAATAATAATTTAATTTTTGAAATTAAGTTGATTTTGAAAATCAATAATGAAATTAGAAATTGGGGAAAACACAAACTTTGGAAATTTGGATTTCTCTACCATCATTTTAGTAGCTCACTCAAAACCCATTTAAGTTTTTGCTTCAATCTTCCAAGCATGAGATGCTCTCCATGCAGTCTTCTTCATTGCATGTTTGTTCTGTAATAAACAGAGAAGATTGAAGTGGAAATCATGCATGTAAATTGTTTGAAATTGTTGAAGTTTTGTTGAACACTTGAGAGGTTAAATAAGTGTTCTTAAAGCTTCTACAGTGAGCTTCTTCTCCAAATTCCCTTCATTCAAACTTATTTTGATTTCCAAAACTCAATCTAAAGCTCCAAGAGAATAGTAGGGTAGATCTTGAGGTGGTTCACGAGAAGAACTGGAAAAGATTTACAGTTGAATTCGAGTTTCAAGAGGTTCTACAAAGGCATGATGAGACCCTCTTATTATTGTATGAGCATGCTTTATTTACAGCTAAAATTAATGAATTAGAATGCTTATTGATCCTTGTTGCTTTCGCTGCCTGCTGATATACTCCTTCAATTGGTATCAAAGCATCATTTAAGCATTTAATTTGGTTTAATTTTGGCTTGTGGGTGTTTTTTCATGAGATATATGAAAATGGTGAACTGGTATGATTTTCTGAGTTCTGGCATTTAATTTCTCTTTGATTCCTTGATTAAATTTGTAATTGGCTCTTATTTGATGAGCTTATGTGTGTGCTCAAGAGTCTGTAATTTATTTAGAGTCATTTGAGTTGAAATTAAAATATAGTTGAAGAAACAAGTGAAGAAGGCCGAGTTGCAGTTTCACGATCGTGAGCTTCTGCCCAGGTAGCATTGCAACGCTGCTCAAACTTCAAGCGAGATTCTTGTTTTAGAACCAGCGACAACGAGATTTACAACAAGTAGCATTGCGACTTGAGTGTTGTAACGCTACTAAAAAATCCAGCGAGATTACCATTTGAAGTTCAAACGAGAGCGAGATTTCCATTCAAACGGGAGCGAGATCTTCACAATTCCAGCGAGATTTCAAGGTTCAAGCGAGATTTCATTTTGAGCGAGATTCTGATGGAATTTTTTAGCGAGATTTTGAATTAAGTTTGAGCGAGATTTCTAGTTCGATTGGGATTCTATAGAATTTCACGCGAGAGATCAAGTTCGAGCGAGATTTTGAATCAAGTTCAAGCAAGATTTTGAGCTAGGAGCGAGAGATTGAGTTTGATGAGTTTGACCAGTTGACTAAATAAGAACCATTGAGGATTGAGCAGTTTGACCGGTTTTCTTCAAACTTGACCCAGTTCACCTTCAAAAGTGTTTTGATTGGTCTGGTTTAGGTGGTTCTCATCCAGTTCAAGCTGGTTGGGTCCGGTTTGGAGCTATTTCTTGTTTTTTTTTGTATTTCTTAGCCTTTTGTTTGCTTGTTTATGCCAAAACTAAAACCATATCAGTGTGTGTTTAATTATTTATACATGTGATGTATGCTATAATTAAATAAATCTTGTATGTGCATACATTATGCCATGTAGATTTAAAATCCCACCATAGGAAGCATGTTACATGCATTATGTATATGTTATAATCTGTTATAATGTATAGAATGCATGTTTAAAGTTTCTATTATTTAATATAACTGTTATATTAAATTTAAATGCCTTTGATGTATGTGGTGGATGTAAGAGCATGTCTAATTTTTGTAAGTTGTTATAAAATTGAGTTAGACATTAAAATCCATAACGAACATAAGCTACATGCTCACGTAGGTTAAAACTTGTTTTAATAGTTGAAATAGGTTGCTATCTTATAAATCATAGTTACAAACTCAACCGATATATAATCCTAACTAAGGCTGGGGGTACTTAAGGTGACGGTTTATGGAACACCTCCTATATGGGGATAATGGCCGAATAATTGAGTGTTGTTAATCGATTTTATGAGCATACGTGAGCGGTGTGAGATAATAAAATGGTTTATCCTTTAGAAATTGTAGGTTAAAATCTAATTATAAGTGTTATACTTTGATAAACTACTTAGACTTAGGGTTGTTTTAATTAGCCGAAAATAACCTATGTATATTTTTACCCATATTAATAGAACACTTCAATAGGAGTTTATTAACTTATATATGATAAAGTTATTAGAACACTTCAATAGGAGATTAATAACATATACGATACGTTATTTTTAGCTCTCACATCCCTTAGAGTTCACAATCAAGATTTAAGTGGTACTTCGTGACGATTATACCTCGACTGCTTCATTCTAAAAGTATTTGCATAAATCTGGTTTTCGGTGAATAAGGAGAAGTCGTTCAAATAAATAATCAAGTATATGATACATTTTGATTTCAACTTTCACATCACCACAAAATTCACACCATGAGATCCATACAACGCTTCGTATCGATTATACCTCGACTGCTCCATTCGAAAAGTGTTCGTATGAGTCAATAACAAGGTGAACGGGGGAAGTAGTTCATAGTAAGTGGGTAAAGGATATGTCTCAACATATCCTACAGTCTCTTCCATTAGTTTGCACCGTGAGATTCTTATGTTGCGCCAGCTAGTTTGCTTTAGGCAGCCCTTGTTAGTCGTTTAACGACGACTATCCCCTCAGAAGGTTGGATTCGAAACAACTCAAACTCCAGAAATGGATAGGATTTCTTAGGTCCATTCCCAACTTTGACTCTCCATTTCGGTAGCATAGTTGGGGCAAACCTCTGACGTCTAAAACCGGAGGGTTACACTTACAGAATTATTAAAATGTTAGTAATTTCTGACCAAAAACAATAACTAAATAACTATAGGAATAAAAGCTATTCTAGAGATAGTGTTTGGTCAAAATTGTTTGCTTTAGTGAAGGAATATCTAACTGCCCCTCGGTAGCACGTATTCTGACTCACTATAGTATCGTTGCAAATAAATAATGGTTATGGGTACATTATTACTTGTTTTGCTAAAACTTGATTTCGAATTTAGTTGCAATTTGCTAATAAGAATTTGTTTAAAATTTTTAACATGTCGAATTCTTCTAGAATACTCACTTCTAAATTAGATAACGGTAAAATCGAATCAACAAATAAATTACTAGCAATTGAAAACACCAAAAAAGTTTTAACAGAGGATTGCCCTCTATCTCCCAACTCATCTAAAATTTCGAATAATATAGATGAGAATGCAAAATTCAAACAACAAGATTTACTTGTTATCGAAGCATGTTTAGTGGAAAACGATAAAATCTGGATAATTGATTCAGGTGTCGCTAATCATATTTGTACTTTCTTACAGGAAACAAGTTCCTGGAGACAGTTGACAAAAGGTGAAACAATCTTTAAGGTAGGGACCGGGGAGGTTGTTTTAGCTAAAGTAGTGGGAGATATGAAGTTATTTATACGAGATAAATACATTTATCTGAAAAATGTTTATTACATTCCTTCTATGAAAAGGAATCTCATATCTATCTCTTATTTGCTAGAACAAAATTATAAAGCTTCTTTCGATAGTGATGAAGTGTTCATCAATACAAGAAGTAGACAAATTTGTTCTGAAAAATTAGAAAATAACTTATATTTATTAAAACCAACTAAGGTTAAAGCCGTTTTGGACATAGAGATATTTAAAACTGCTGAGAATCATAAGAAAAGAAAAATTTCTCCAAATGCCTATCTTTGGCATTTGAGACTGAGGCACATAAATCTCAATAGGATTAAGAGATTGGTTAAGAACGGTCATCTAAATAAGTTAGAAGATAGTTAGATGACCGTTCTTACCACCTTGTGAATCCTTTCTTGAGGGTAAAATGACCAAAAGATCTTTTTCTGGAAAAGGTGTGAGAGCCAAAGAACCCTTAGAACTCGTACACTCAGACCTTTGTGGTCCTTTAAATGTTAGAGCTAGAGAAGGGTATGAATATTTCATCAGCTTCATTTATGACTATTCTAGGTATGGGCATATTTACCTAATGCACCAAAAGTCTTAAACATAAAATTTCAAAGAGTATAAGGTTGAGGATGAAAACCAATTAGGTAAAAAAAATTAAAACACTTCAATCAAATTGAGGTGGTGAGTATATGGACTTAGAATTCCAAAATTATTTTATAGAACATGAAATCCAGTCTCAACTCACAGCCTCTAGCACACCTCAGCAAAATGGTGTGGCAAAAAGGAGAAATAGAACCTTGTTGGACATGCTTCATTCCATGATGAGTTATGCCCAGTTACCAAGTTCTTTTTGGGGTTATGCAGTTCAGTCTGCAACATATATTTTGAACATGGTTCCCTCGAAAAGTATTTTTGAAACACCTTACAAGCTCTGGAGAGGACGTAAAGGAAATTTATGTCACTTCAGAATTCAAGGTTGCCCAGCACATGTGTTGATGCAAAATCCTAAAAAGTTAGAACACCGTTCAAAAGCATGTCTACTTGTAGGCTACTCAAAAGAAACAAAAGGTGGTTTCTTTTACGATCCTCGAGAAGACAAAGTATTTGTATCGAAAAATGAAACTTTCCTAGAGGAAGATCACATAAAGAATCACCAACCTCGCAGTAAGCTAGTAATAGATGAAATGTCCAGAGAATTGACAAATGCATCAACAAGAGTTGTTGATAGAGCAGGTCCATCAACAAGAGTTGTTGATGAAACTGGTACTTCACATCCTTCTCAAGAGTTGAGAATGCCTTGTCGTAGTGAGAGGATTGTGCATTAGCCTGATCGGTACATGGGTTTCACTGAAACTCAAGTCATCATACCAGATGATGGCTTAGAGGATCCATTGTCTTTTCAATAAGCAATGAATGATGTGGATAAAGACCAATGGATTAAAGCCATGGACCTTGAAATGGATTCTATATATTTAAATTCTATCTAGGACCTTGTAGATCAACCAGGGGTAAAACCCATCGGGTGCAAATGGATCTATAAGAGAAAACGAGACCAAGCTAGTAAGGTACAGTCCTATAAAGCAAGATTTGTGGCAAAAGGGTTTACCCAAAGAAAGGGGGTAGACTATGAAGAAACTTTCTCTTCGGTTGCCATGATAAAGTCAATTAGAATACCCCTATCTATAGCTACATTTTATGATTATGAAATATGGCAAATGGATGTCAAGATAGCCTTTCTGAATGGATATCTTGAAGAGAGTATCTATACGTCTCAACCAGAAGGGTTTATTGAACAGGGTCAAGAGCAAAAGATTTGCAAACCTAATCGATCCATTTATGGGTTGAAACAAGCATCTAGATCTTGGAATATGAGATTTGACACTACGATCAAATCTTATGGCAATGAACAAAACATTGACGAACCTTGTATATACAAGAAAATCGTTAACAAAACTGTCGCTTTTCTGGTGTTGTATGTTGATGATATTCTACTCATAGGAAATGAAATAGAATTTCTAGCTAACGTTAAGAGATGGCTAGCTACGCAATTCCAAATGAAAGATTTGGGAGAAGCACAATATGTTCTTGCGATCCAAATAGTTCGGAATCACAAGAACAGAACATTGGCACTGTCTCAAGCATCTTATATAGACAAGATATTGTCTAGGTATAAAATACAAAATTCCAAAAAAGGAACGTTGCCTTTCAGACATGGAATTCATCTTTCTAAGGAACAAAGTCCTAAGATACCTCAAGAGGTTGAGGATATGAAACAAATTCCATATGCATAAGCAGTAGGGAGTTTAATGTATGCAATGTTGTGTACTCGCCTCGATGTATGCTATGCCATTGTAATAGTCAACAAATTTCAGTCCAATCGTGGATATGATCATTGGACTGCCGTTAAGAACATTCTCAAGTATCTTCGAAGAACGAGAGATTATATGCTCGTGTGTAGTGTTGAGGATCTGATCCTTACTTGTTACACTGATTCTGACTTCCAAATCGATATTGATTCTAGGAAATCAACTCCGGGGTCAGTATTCACTCTGAACGGAGGAGCTGTTGTATGGAGAAGTATCAAGCAAAGTTGTATTGCTGACTCCATGATGGAAGTTGAGTATGTAGCTGCAAGTGAAGCAGCAAAAGAAGCAATATGGCTCAGAAAGTTCCTGACTGACCTAGAAGTAGTTCCAAATATGCACTTGCCTACCACCCTCTATTGTGACAATAATGAAGCAGTTGCAAATTCAAAGGAATCTCGAAGCCATAAAAGAGAAAAGCATATCGAGCAGAAGTACCATCTCATCAGGGAGATCGTACACAGAGAAGACGTGATTGTCACGCAGATAGCCTCACAAGACAACTTAGCTGATCCATTTACAAAGACCCTCTCGGCTAAAGTGTTCAAGTGTCACCTAGTAGGACTAGGTCTATGAGATTTTCATTACTAGGGCAAGTGGGAGAATTTATGGGTATTTAATGCCCTAGTTTATTGTATTTATACTTTTTGTTCTCTTAGTGTAACTCAACATTGTATATATTTATATATATTGATCTACTGGAGTTTTAGTCCAAGTGGGAGTAATGTTGGGTTTTATGTCCTAAAACTCGTAGTTTGTAAAATATAAACATATTCTATAGTCAATAAACTTATTATTGATTCTATAAATTGCTTACGTAAAAGTCTAAATCCAATAAACTCAAATCCACGACTATTATATGAATACTTGAACTTTATGTAAAAACATAGAGATGGCTCAAGTTCGAGTAAATAGCTAAAATGATTTATAGTACATGATCAAGGCTCATCTGCCCTCTGACCATCTCATACGAGGTTCCTCTCATAGGCTCAAGAACCAGGCCTCATGGCCCTAACCATCCTGTGAGATTCTGCTCCGGGCCAGGAACTAGGTCTGCTGACCCCCTGACCATCCCGGCCACATATTCTCATTCTTGTTCTGGCTACTCATTCACAACATAAACATAAACATGAAAGATATTCTTAAGACCTTAAAGGAAATACCACTCACCTTGATTAGTAGGAACCATTCTCTGTTACCAAGTTCCTTGGTTTCCTCTGGCTTCCTTTTGAACCCTAAATTCCAGATTCATTTCGAAGCTCGGATTACTCATCATTCTAGACCTTATTTTGAGACACTTCCTTCTAAAAATAGGTTTAGAAATTTCTTAACTTACTTACCTTAAAATATCAGCTTAGAAATCTACGTGATTTAGCTGAAATCTTCAAATCATCAAGACTGGCCCAAGCTTACCTGAGAGCTCGACCCTTCTGTCTTTCCTTTAGTCTCCAGCCCGATTCCTTTGTGCTTATTCTTTGGCAGCCCTGCCTTGAAAGCTAGACACTTAGAGCTTTCGCATGGCTTTGACATCACCCAAAATGATGACGGGAAATTAGATGTCAAATTACTCAACAACTAAAATCCCTTAGACGCAATATGTGATGCATGTTCTTAGGATATGCGTTGATTGTCATGCGTTGGAATAAATATGCATTAATAAATGTATGCAATGACCATGCGTCCTGTCACAAGTTTTCTTACGCTCACTCCAAGTATAACGCGAACGCAAGTTTCTCGGGTGATTCGAGGTCGAACTCAGGGACTTGTAACAAAATGAATTTGGTAATGTGCATGCGGCGGTTTGAATAAAAGAATGATGGAGGGGTTTTTACACTAACACTACTCCTACTCCTAGCTAACAGACAATGCAATGAGAATGTGCATGAGAGGTAGAGACATGACAACTCTTGACATAAAACAAATGAATGGGAAAATAGATAAAATGCATAGATGTTTTCATTGCAACCTTTAAGAGTGACCACAAGGGAAACCTTAGTCAATGCAAGCCATGCAATCATGCTACACACACTTGGGCCTAACTCTAGGACATATGCGATATATCTGCAATATTGTCCGAAAGCCTATACCTTCCTAAACCTCCATAACCCATTCACGAGCTCTCGTCACATGAGCGTGCTAGCTGCATACCACCGTATCCTACTTCCTGGACGCATGCAATATCCTATCTATAGGGCGTATACGCTGTGTGATAACAAACGAAGCTTATCCCTAAATTCCCCATTCTTGCCTATGCGTTCCAATCCGCTCTCGAGAGTCTTAGATTTGGTTTTTAGACTACTCTCTCAAGTATGCCTAAATGATGAATGATGCACTCGTAGGGCAAGGTAACCGCATGAACTTTGCTGACATAAGATTATTCCTATCTCTAGTGAACAATGCATACATTGCTTAATGCGACCAACCACTTACCCTCCCAGGTAGTTGGTTGTTGTTGATTTTACTCATAGATAAGCATTGTGTTGGCCTATAGACAGGCGTTGATACAGCTTCACACTAAGCAATTAAGGTTTTCTCACATACTCATATAACGCACACCTCTCGGTGGTTTGCTACATGCTTCATATCCCTAATCCACATAACTAAGTATGCGATACTCTTGCAATCTCACTAAGTGATGCAATGAAAATTAAATATGCTAAGTAAAGAAGATGGAAATGGAATCGAAGGAAATATAGAAATGCATTGAAAACAAATTGTATTAATTCCTTAATCACAAAATGTCATACAATACAATATAAGAAAAGAAAGGAAAATGAAATGACCGGCTGGAAGTAAGGACTTGTTTCCAGCGGATGTGTGTCAAGGCTGCCGGTGGTGCCATGGATGGGCGGTGAAGCTGACTCTCTCGAGATTTAGCTCCGGTCATCACTTGGAATGGATGAAGAAGGTGAAGAACTCTCAAGCTTCCTCTCACGCATTTATCTAGATCACAGGGAAAACCTTGGGTTGTAGGGGTAATCCCCAGACAAGTTGAATTTCTGCTTATCGGCTTCTTTATATAGAGCTTGGATCTCCGACAGCATTAATGGACTGCTTTGATCTGACATTCACAGCGTGTTTAGTCATTTCTGAATCTCTACTGCTAACGGCGTGGTAGGTGAAATGTCGACATCATCTTTTGCTTTTCCCAAGGTAGATGCATTGATGCGTGCATTCCACCAACCTTGTGTTAATCTCATGAGCGTTTTCGTGTAGCTGCAATCATTTAGTGACCACACTCGCTTAATATCGCAACTCTACACGATGACCGCAATCTCTTTAATGAGCGCAACTCCCATGAGATGGACGCATACGGCTGATTACCGCAACATCCATGCATTGATTGACGCGTTCATCTTTGCGATGGAGAGTTTCTCTGCATGCGGTCATCTATGCGGTAGTCTAAATTCCGTGTTTGCGTCCACTTCCTGCATTAGCTACAAATATAGAACATTGAACGCATAATAACACATAATAACGGGTTAGCCGAGATTCATCATGCTGAACGATGTAAGCTCAATTTCTTATGAATTCCGAGCATAATTGCCGCATATTCTGCTTAACAGTTCTTATAATTCTAAGTAAAAGGCCTAAGATGACATGCATTTCTACCTGTCATCACAAAACACATAAGTAATTTGGGAGCACTCCTCGTTCCAAGTTGATGCTACTTTATTACCTTACTATCCGATAGCATCTCCACCTCTTGGAACCATTTGATCAACGCGTGGTTGTGCTACCAATGCATGCTCTTCTTGATCAACACAAAGCTTCTTTCGAATTTGTCTTCAAACATTCTTCCTAATGTCCTTTGAAGAGAATTTGTGTTATAATCCAAAGTGAAGCCTTGAGGTGGTATTTATAGGCCTTTAGCAACCGATCTTCATCATCTCTTAAGGCTCTAACGCATGACACCTCCTACTTAGGAACTTTTGGAGTGTCTTCACCTTGTTTTGCCACCACCTACTTCCATGCCACTTCCTACTTGCATGAAGTTGCGTTGTCCTCCCCATGCTCAAGTCCTCTTTGCATGCCTTAATATTCATCCACCTCTTTCTAGCTTAAGCTCAAACTCCTCACGGTTTAGCCACTAGTCCGGATGAATTGCTAACTCTGTCTTGCTCTCCAAGTTCCACTTGTCATCGCATTCTTCCAATTACATGGCCGCATGCTTACTTGATTGCATGACTTGATCATCGCATCACCCTCCTTTATGCCACACTAACCTCAAATGCCCTAACCATCACATGGTACTAACCTAGTCCCATCGCATGGTTGCAAGCTTTCCAACGCCTATCCCTTTGTTGGTCGCATCCATGGTCAACATTCAACCATCGCTTGGCCTATTTGTTCACGCATGACACCATCGCATGCCAAACCTTGGGTCAAGCTAGGTGTCAAGCCAACGCCTCATTGTTTGTCTTAGCGCATGCCCTCACCGCGTGCCTACTACCAATGTGCCCTTGCATCAATGCCCAAGGTTTGCCTTCCCATCGCCTAGCCTCTTGCTAACGCATACCCTCATGATCAAAGCAAGCATGCCCTTGTTTCTTGCCAATGGCCATAACCACGTGCACAAGACCAACGCACTCATCACCTAACCTTACAAGCCTTGTGTGCTGTAAGCCCCATCAAGGCATAAACACTACACTATGCGCTCATCATGGCTTGGCCCATCGCGTAGTTTCATCGTGTAGCTTTTGCGCGTACCGCATGCCCATCATGGCTTGGCCCATTGCATAGCTCTAGCGCGCATCGAGTAGCCAGCATCTTGTGCTCATTGCCACACATTGGATAACATGTGCACCCAGTTTCATCGCTTAGCTTTGTGTTCATCGTCTAGCACCTATATTGATCAAGGCTATCATATGACGCTATCGTGTAGCCTCACAAGCAGCTATGCAATCGCCCTCACACATGCTTCAATGCCCACGCTTTGCGTGCAACTGAAGGCATCTTTGCTCGCGTCTGGCCCATCCTCGTTACTCGATGGCCCTTCCTTGTTGCTTGCTCACGCAGCCTCTTGTCATCCCAACACATGAGTAGCCCTTGTCACGTCAATTCTTGGGCAGCGCCTCATGGCAATGCTGGGCCAACATGCGACCATCATAGTTTGACCCATCGCTTAGTGTCTTGGCCGCACACCCTATATCAACGCATGGTGCCCTCATGCGTCTACCACTTTAGCCCACATGACACCCTCCAATGTCAAGACCAACACACAGCCAACTTGCACCATGTGCTCATGCCTCACAAGCCTCAACGCATGGTTGTTCTAGGCTTCAACATTTAGCCAAATTTCCACCTGTTAAGTTCCAACTCAAAGCTATCCAAACGTTTACTCCAATATTTAGAATTTTTCTTCCCTTCAACGTAAGATGTAATACTTGGTTTATTTCCGTAATTACTTTCTTAAGTAGGGAAATTGGGATCCAGTTTCACATGAGTTCCATCAAACACAAAGTGGGCACCAACAAGCAGCTAGCATGTCTCAAGCATCAACCTCCTCTTCTTTAGAAAATTTATTGAAAGAATACATCCAAAAGAATGAAACAGTTCTCCAAAATCAAGCGATGTCAATTCGCAATCTTGAGGTTCAAATGGGTTAAATTGTGAGAGAATTGAAAAATAGGTTGTAAGGCTCACTCCCAAATACCACTGAAATTCCCCGCAATGTGGGAAATTCAGGTAAAGAACAATCCCAAATGGTGACATTAAGGAGTGGACGTGTCACAACAGAGACTGTGAAAGGAAAAACAAGCAAAGCTATTGAAACTCAAGAAGAATTGCAAAAACATGTGTCTAGTTAAAGTACTTATATGGAGCATACAAGAGAAGCTCAAGAAGAACCAAAAGACACATCTTCCGCGGCTTCTATGTCAAAAGCATCATATGAGGTACAGTTACCTCCATTCCCATGGAGACTGAGAAAAAATAATGATGAAGGTCAGTTTCAACGCTTTCTTGGAATACTGAAACAGTTGTGCATTAATGTTCCTTTCATTGAGGCGATAGAACAAATGCCAGCGTATGCCAAGTTCTTGAAAGAAATTATATCTAAAAAGTGGAAATTAGGCAATTATGAAACAGTAGCTCTGACGCAAAATTGCAACACTATTGTTCCTTCATGCAAGACCTAGGGAGTTTCACAATCCCTTGCTCAATTGGTGGAATCTACATTGGACACGCGTTATGCGATCTAGGAGCCAGCATAAATCTCATGCCACTATCCATTTTTAAAAAAGATGAAAATCGAAGAATTTACAACCACTACAGTCACCCTTCAATTAGCATATCGATCTCTAATACACCTGGAAGGCAAGCTCGAGGACATGCTTGTCAAGATGGATAGGTTCATTCTTTTGTAGATTTCATTATATTAGATTATGAAGTAGATAAAGATGTCCCCATCATTTTGGGACAACCATTCCTATCTATAGAAAGAAGTCAGATTGATGTGCATAAGGGGGAAATTACGATACACATCAATGGCCAACAATTGAAATTCAATATCTTGAAGGCGGTGAACTATCTTGAGGAGATTTATACGTCGAGGCAGTTGCATTGGAGAATGAATGGCCCTGTAAGCTTAAGTTTGAATTTGATGAAGATATGGAATTGGAAGATGAAACCACCACATCACCTAAATCATGTTATGCAGTGAGAGAAATATGATAACTGGCAGAAATGTCAGTTATTATAAGCCTTTTATTTAGAATTATGAGTGCTAACAAGTAGAAAATGCGGTGATAATAATTATAATTTGTGAAAAATTGAGTTTTGTGTCGATTAGCACCTAAATCCTCACTAACCCAATATTATACGTTACTCCGTGCCAAAGTGTCTATTTTTGTAGCTATCGCAGGAATCAAACGCATGCGTTGGAAATAAGCACTCACAATCAAATGCATGCGCTGAAGCCAGGCGAACGCAAAGACAACGCATGCGCTGAAAACCGAGCTATTGCATAGACGAATGCATGCGGTGATCGCATGCGTCCATCGCATGGAAGTTGCGGTGATCAAATGCATCCATCGAATGGAAGTTGTGGTGATCAAGGGAATGCAGTAATCACTTGGAGATTGTGGCCACTGAGTGATAGCCATAATAGAAGATCGCAATATGGGTAGAACGCATTGATACTTCAGCTGAATCAAGCTCGGACGATGTGACAATGTCCATACTGCGACAAAGGCAGCAGTGAGACATAACGTAATCATAATAATTGTCGGCGTTTAAACTCTATAAATAGCTTCTTGGACCTTCATTTCAAGACATCCGAACTTCTGCCTCAAGGCAAAGGTTTGTGATCACAGATGAGAGCTTGAGCAAGATTTTCAATGAGAATTCTTCACCTCTACAAACCAGACCGAGTGACGACCAGAGCTTTCACCGAAGATAGAGTTCGAGAGAGATATCTCCACCATTCATCCATGGCACCACCGGCAGCCTTGATGCAGAGTCCTTCATTTCTCCTCTAACCTCTATATTGTATTACATTTTAGCTTAAGATATTAAGACATTTTATAATCAATGCATATCTTGATTTCTTCAATGTCATCTTCTTTATCATCTTTATCTTTATCATCGTTTACCTTCATCGTTTATTTATCAAAAGCGATCGCATACTTAATCGTGTAGCCTAGAGATAGGACGCATGTAGCAACCCACCAAGAGGTGTGCGTTGTGCGAGTATAGTGAGTTAATCATCTTTGCTTGGTGAAAGGCTGTAGCAACACTTGTCTATAGGTTGTTATAATGCTTGTCTATAAGTTAAATAGCCGTGTCTAACTTCCTGAGAAGATAAAAGATGGAATGCACTAAATCAAAGTATGCATTGTTCCTAGAGATAGGCACAATTGTATGCTCAACACAACCCTGCATTATAGAGATATAGTCATGCAGCTGACCATCGAGAGGTGTGCAATGCGTTAGTGTGACGAGCTGGGATTACTCAAGCGATTTAAGATAATAAACATTACTATTGTTGTGTATCTACCTATTCTCATCGCAAGTCTTCTATTGCTCAATCTGTTTAGTTAGGAGTAGGAGTAGTGTGTAAATCCATTAAACTTCTTCTTTTTATTCTTATTTATCGCCTCAAACTTATTGCTTCACAAGCATTATTGAGTGACAAGTCCCTGTGTTCAACCTCGGATTACCCGAGGAACTTGCGTTTTCGTTATACTTAGCGCGAGCGTAAGAAAATTTGTGATAGGAATGTTGGTCATTGCATACTAAATTAACGCATTTTCATTCTGATGCATGACCTCTGACGCATGGGCGTAAACGCATAGCTTAAGCCATGTCTAACGCATGATTGAGTGCACAACCCCATCCTAATTTTCCTCCAACAAAATACGAAGAAATTTTGAGCCATTGAGTATGGAAGAAAGGGAAGGCAAGATAGAGCCTTCACTTGAACAAATTCCCTATACTTATTTCTCGATTTGGTTCAAGTGAAGGCTCTATCTTGCCTTCCCTTTCTTCCATACTTAATGGCTCAAAATTTCTTCGTATTTTGTTGGAGGAAAATTAGGATGGGGTTGTGCACGCAATCATGCGTTAGACATGGCTTAAACTATGCGTTTACGCCCATGCGTCAGAGACCATGCATCAGAATGAAAATGCGTTAATTTAGTATGCAATGACCAGCGTTCCTATCACAAGTTTTCTTACGCTCGCGCTAAGTATAACGAAAACGCAAGTTCCTCGGGTAATCCGAGGTTGAACACAGGGACTTGTCACTCAATAATGCTTGTGAAGCAATAAGTTTGAGGCGATAAATAAGAATAAAAAGAAGAAGTTTAATGGATTTACACACTACTCCTACTTCTAACTAAACAGATTGAGCAATAGAAGACTTGCGATGAGAATAGGTAGATACACAACAATAGTAATATTTATTATCTTAAATCGCTTGAGTAATCCCAGCTCGTCACACTAACGCATCGCACACCTCTCGGTGGTCAGCTGCATGACTATATCTCTATAGTGCATGGTTGCTTTGAGCATACGATTGTGCCTATCTCTAGGAACAATGCATACTTTGATTTAGTGCATTCCATCTTTTATCTTCTTAGGAAGTTAGACACGGCTATTTAACTTATAGACAAGCATTACAACAACCTATAGACAAGTGTTGCTACAGCCTTTCACCAAGCAAAGATGATTAACTCACTATACTCGCACAACGCACACCTCTTGGTGGGTTTTCTACTGCGTCCTTCTCTATGCTACACGATTAAGTATGCGATCGCCTTTTGATAAATAAACGATGAAGGTGAATCGATGATTAAAGATAAAGAATGATAAAGAAATGGCAATTGAAGGAATCAAGATATGCCTTGATTATGAAAGATGTCTTAATTTCTTTAATTCTAAATTGTAAAACAATATAAGAGGTTTAGAGGAGAAATGAAGGACTCTGCATTCAAGGCTTCCGGTGGTGCCATGGATTGAATGTGGAGATACTCTCTCAACCTCTTATCTCCGATGAAAGCTCTGGTCGTCATCGTCTGGTTTGTAAAGGGGAAAAATTCTCACTGAAAATCTTGCTCAAGCTCTCATCAGTGATCACAAGCCTTGCCTTGAGGCAAAGTTCAAAACTTTCTATTACAAATCCCAAAGAGGCTATTTATAGAGTTTATAACGCCGAAACAGCTATCATGATTACGTTATGTCTCACTGCTGCCTTTGTCGCAGTATGGACATTGTCACATCGTCCGAGCTTGATTCAGCTGAAGTATCAATGCGTTCTACCCATATTGCGATCTTCTATTATGGCTATCACTCAGTGGCCGCAATCTCCAAGTGATTACTGCATTCCGTTGATCACCACAACTTCCATTTGATGGACGCATTTGATCACCGCATGCATTCGTCTATGCAATAGCTCGGTTTTCAGCGCATGCGTTGTCTTTGCGTTCGCCTGGCTTCAGCGCATGCATTTGATTGTGAGTGCTTATTTCCAATGCATGCGTTTGATTCCTGCGATAGCTACAAAAATAGACACTTTGGCACGGAGTAACGTATAATATTGGGTTAGTGAGGATTTAGGTGCTAATCGACGCAAAACTCAATTTTTCACAAATTCTAATTATTATCACCGCATTTTCTACTTGTTAGCACTCATAATTCTAAATAAAAGGCTTATAATAACTGACATTTCTGCCAGTTATCATATTTCTCTCACTGCATAACATGATTTAGGTGATTTGGTGGTTTCATCTTCCAATTCCATATCTTCATCAAATTCAAACTTAAGCTTGCAGGGCCATTCATCCTCCAATGCAACTGCCTCGCACGTATAAATCTCCTCAAGATAGTTCACCGCCTTCAAGATATTGAATTTCAATTGTTGGCCATTAATGTGTATCGTAATTTCCCCCTTATGCACATCAATCTGACTTCTTTCTATAGATAGGAATGGTTGTCCCAAAATGATGGGGACATCTTTATCTACTTCATAATATAATATAATGAAATCTACAAAAAGAATGAACCTATCCATCTTGACAAGCATGTCCTCGAACTTACCTTCCAGGTGTATTAGAGATCGATATGCTAATTGAAGGGTGACTGTAGTGGTCGTAAGTTCTTCGATTTTCATCTTTTTTAAAAATGGATAGTGGCATGAGATTTATGCTGGCTCCTAGATCGCATAACGAGATTCCACCAATTGAGCAAGGGATTGTGAAACTCCCTAGGTTCTGCATCTTTGAAGGAACAATAGTGTTGCAATTTTGCGTCAGAGCTACTGTTTCATAATTGCCTAATTTCCACTTTTTAGATATAATTTCTTTCAAGAACTTGGCATACGCTGGCATTTGTTCTATCGCCTCAATGAAAGGAACATTAATGCACAACTGTTTCAGTATTCCAAGAAAGCGTTGAAACTGAACTTCATCATTCTTTTTTCTCAGTCTCCATGGGAATGGAGGTAACTGTACCTCATATGATGCTTTTGACATAGAAGCCGCGGAAGATGTGTCTTTTGGTTCTTCTTGAGCTTCTCTTGTATGCTCCATATAAGTACTTTAACTAGACACATGTTTTAGCAATTCTTCTTGAGTTTCAATTGCTTTGCTTGTTTTTCCTTTCACAGTCTCTGTTGTGACGCGTCCACTCCTTAATGTCACTGTTTGGGATTGTTCTTTACCTGAATTTCCCACATTGCGGGGAATTTCAGTGGTATTTGGGAGTGAGCCTTACAACCTATTTTTCAATTCTCCCACAATTTGACCCATTTGAACCTCAAGATTGCGGATTGACATCGCTTGATTTTGGAGAACTGTTTCATTCTTTTGGATGTATTCTTTCAATAAATTTTCTAAAGAAGAGGAGGTTGATGCTTGAGACGTGCTAGCTGCTTGTTGGTGCCCACTTTGTGTTTGATGGAACTCATGTGAAACCTGGATCCCAATTTCCCTACTTAAGAAAGTAATTACGGAAATAAACCAAGTATTACATCTTACATTGAAGGGAAGAAAAATTCTAAATATTGGAGTAAACGTTTGGATAGCTTTGAGTTGGAACTTAACAGGTAGAAATTTGGCTAAATGTTGAAGCCTAGAACAACCATGCGTTGAGGCTTGTGAGGCATGAGCACATGGTGCAAGTTGGCTGTGTGTTGGTCTTGACATTGGAGGGTGTCATGTTGGCTAAAGTGGTAGACGCATGAGGGCACCATGCGTTGATATAGGGTGTGTGGCCAAAACACTAAACGATGGGTCAAACCATGATGGTCGCATGTTGGCCCAGCATTGCCATGAGGCGC